>NC_081405.1:685757226-686054726 GCF_030272615.1 Cryptomeria japonica | reverse complement strand
TGATTCCAGAGAGGGAGTGGAAGGACCTAATTTTGGATGCCAAGGAGAAAATTGAAAGGAAAAAAGGAAATACACCACTAGACGCCAGAAGAAGGCACGGGATACTATTAAGAATGTAATTATGTACTAATTAATTACTCTTTATATTTATATAATCTAACATATTTCAAACTTTTTATAGACTTAGTGACATGTCAAAGGCAACCAAGGCAAGGCAAAAAAAGCACGGGCAACACAAACTCGGCTCTGGTGGTTACATGAAACTTGCTGCACGAATTGTAAGTATCTCATGTAAACGAAATATTGCATCAAAATATTAATAAATTGTAAATGTTTTTTTTTTATCAAACAATGCAAGCAAAATTCAAGGTACCATGCAAAAATGCAGGGCTCTGAATTCAATAGAGCGCCCACAGAAGATGACAAGAGAATTGCCTATCAGCAAGGCTATTTAGCCGTGGCTGACCGACTACGAGAATTGAGTGGGCATACACAACATTCAAGTGCATCTGTCACACAGGTAAATATGCTAAATGGAAGTTGTTTCAAATTGAATACTTTACCAATAATCTAATTGATGTTGAGTTCCAACATAAAGTGACTATATTTATTTTAAATAAGAAAGCAATGATAACAATGTGCATGTCATTGGAATGCAGCTTGCTAATTGTGAAACACCACTTGCACATGAAGGTCCAGATGTGCATCCCAGTAGTGGAGGTATTCATTTGCTATTCAAATTTATTTATTTATCTATTAATACAATTAAACATCTTAATTTGTAATTAGAGTAGTAATTAATGTAACCTTTTTTGTTAATATTTTAGAGCATGTAGTTGGTGGTGAGCAAGTGGAGTATGATCTGGGTACACAACATCAAGAACATGATGTTCCCCACTCAGGTAAAGAGGACCATTGTTATTGCTTTAAACAAATATAATTGCAATTGGTGTTCAACATTAATGTAACCTTTAGTATTTCAACTCCAGATGATCTAGAGGGTGTTTAGCATGTTGAGGTGAGGCTACACAAAATGATGTGGCCCCATTAGGTAAAGAGCACAACAATTATGTTCTCTAAATTAATGAAATAATTGTAACAATAATTTTTGTTTTTTTGAATTTAACCCATTTCTTTGTTATTGCAAAGGACCCCCCTTCGCTTCAATGTCCTTGTCCTCAGTATAGGACTAGGCATACATTGAGATCACGAGCAGTTGGTGGAAAATCTGTAGAAGGGGGGAAATGATGAAGAAACTGATGTTCCACCTAGTCTTTTCATAGCTTCCAAGAAAAAAACAAAGAAATAAATGATTGTAATCTAACTTATTTGATAATGACTGATTTTTATGTGTTAGTGAATGTAATTATGTGCTAATTAATGGTTATGGATGATATGTGTTAATTAATATTGATGAATGTTGTGTGTTAATATTAGTTAATCAATGTTATGTGTTAATGAACGTTATGTGATATTAATGAATGAATGCTATATTTTATTAATGGTAGAAAGAATGAATGAATGAATGTTATAAGATGTTAACGGGGAATTTAGAGTGATGTTAGGGGGGGGGGGAGGGGCCAAATGAGCTTCCACCTTCACGTGGTTGGCCCTGTTAAGTAGAGAATATTAAACTATTCTCGAAACCAAGCGAAGCTCAACAAGATAACACACTTTTCAATATTTCATTATGTTGCACAGTTAATCTTATTGAATAATGTATATTGAATCTTAATTGCAGGGTCCAACAAAGCCAACATGAACAACAACACCACAAGTTGCTGGGTATAATGAACTCCCATATTTTCTTGTCTGTACACAAACAATATGAGTTGCTTCTAGTGTTGATATCCAAGGTAGGACTGCAAAAGTTATGAATATGCCTCATCCTTGTAAGTTTTTTTATTACCTGTAAGTAATGAATATGCCTCATCCTTATAAGTTTTTTTTATTACTTGTAAGTCATGAATATTGCTCTTTAGTTGATTAAAATTAAATGAAAATCTTTAATGAATACACAAAACTATAAACATATGCAGGCGCACCATGGTTGAGATGGTCCAACTCCCTAGTCTCACTCTACGACTAAGCTCATGCCATATCTAAATCAAAGACATCTCAAATACATCATCGGTGGAAAGCTGCAAAATGCCATTTTCATACATAAGCAAGACATACACAATTGGGCACAATCACCAAGAGAATGGTAAAAAGTGTGTTTGAGATTGTATCATGGATGCTTTTAAGGATTGTATCATGGATGCAAAAACTCTCTTCATTAATCCTTGACTCATGATTGCTATAATACTTCTTTAGACTTCTCATGTCATTTGTTGCACTTCTTCACTGTTTTGGACTGAGTTTCACCTATGTATTTACCTTGACTTATGACTGTACCTAGCTTTGTCCTATCTTTGTAAGCTTCCTCTTTGAATTGTGGTTGTAGCTTTGATAATACCTTTTTAATGTTGCACAATTTGTAAGGAGGACAACTCCTAATGCATGTTGCAAATTGTGTTCTAGTGACTGAGACTAACCTTTTTGTACTTGATGTTTTTGACTAGTTGTCATAACCTCTAACTTTGATGCTTGTGCCTTAATAGAATTAGATGTTTCTTGTATGCATACTTGGTCAAGGACTGCATTATGATGCTATAGGGCTACAAACTAAGATTATTTATTGTATTGAGTTTCACATTTGACATGAGTTGCCCTATGACTGCTATGCCTCTTGAGGTTATAAGGTGTTGTTCTTGTCAAGTTTTGACAATGCTACAACAATAACATGTTATTTGTTGTTAAGGTTTGAAAATACCTTTTAGAAACTTATACCCTGCTCTTTTTCACTCAGTAGACTTGATTACTGTCATTTTATTTGGTACTAGGTATGACTGCCTACTGGCTTTACTATAGACTGCAATCTCTCTAGACTATATTTTCTGAGTGTTGTTGTTCTATACTTGACCATCTATTAGGAAAACATAGCTTGAAATGTCCAAAACAATTAATGAATGACTGCACTATCACCAATCTATCTTGAAGATTTGACTACTCTTTAAATTATGATTATAATTGTCATGATATTTCATGAGACTACTCTATCCCCATATGAAACCCTTTGTTCCCATAAATCAATTCTTTAAACTTGACTGCAACTTTATAGTGATCACTGTCTTTGTACAGTAAGCTTGCTACTTTCTCAACTTTTGATATATTGGAGGCTCCTAGGATGGTTTCTATCTTATAGTCACAATACCTTGCTATAATTTGCATTTCATATCACTGCTCAATGATCATATGATGTCTTTGTATTTTGAATTTGACTCTTGAGCTTGCTCCATTTCTTGACCTTTTGAATAATTTTGGGCCACTATTCATTACTTTTATTACCCTATATGTAAAATACCTTGCTCACTGCTTCCCGTACTTGATCTTTATCTGGTTTGTGTCAATCCTACTATTGCACCTTTTCTATTTATGATTGAGATTTGTTTTGGGATTAAAAACTCTTGATGATTTCACTAAATAACTTTTGCATGACTGTACTTTCTAAGCTATTCTAGGGAACAAAAGAGACCTAGGGATTTTCTCACTTCAAGGAAAAAGAAAATCTACCAAGACAATCAACCCTTTTAAATAATATGTGGAACCCTTATGGTGAGCAAGAAAGCATTGACAAACTTATAGATGTTGTCATAACACAAAGCTGAAACTATATTATTTTTTATAGATAGTCAGATTTCTCCTTTAACCCAACTTTTGCTTGAATCATTACTGTAGGCATATCCAATGCATGATTTAAACAATAAGATACTAAAAATTCTAAAATAGGGTTCTGAAAACCCTCCCTCCAAATGTGGATATCTACTGTTATGACTATGACAATTTCTCTCCAGAAGCTTTGATGCTAACTTCTATCACGCCTAAACTCTGCGTGTGGTTTGCATGGTGTTGGCATGAGGTGCTTTATAAATGTCCTTATGGATTCTCTTCATATTTTAATGAAACTCCTTCTGTTAGGCCCAATAAGGAAAGCTAATGTACTGAGAGGGGAGGGGTGAATCAGTACTCCAAAACTTTTCTTTTGTAATAACCTTATTGTTATACATAAACATAATAATGCAGTAACATAAAACAAAACTATAATCAACTAATAACATTCATACATGATTCACTCCATAACACATATATTTTGGTCACGCAGAAACTCTTGGTTAGAGAGAAAAACTGTGGTGGGGATGGCACCCACAACTTCACTACTGCAATAATAAAGAGTGCTCGGTTAGAGCTACATTTAGCTATTTCTGATAGCTTACCCTGTTAGGAGTATTAAGATCAGTTAGATCTACCTTGCTAAAGGATTTTACAACACTATATAAGTGTAGCACCTGGTTAAAGGATTTACAATTTATAGACTTGGTTAGAGTCTTTTACCCTGTTAAAGGTTTCTCTTACAACTTCAAAATATTACAATAGAATCATTACAAATATCTGCAACTTTACATCTGAAATGCTGTAGCAGATTCTATGTGCTCAAAATAAGATTACCTTGCCTATAGCATACCTCAGTAACTCATAAAGTAACTCGGTAAACCCTTCTGTTTACTCTGTTCCTCGACTGTTCTCTGATAACCTTCTCAGTGACCTCTGTGTCTCTGTAACAATCATAATACTCTGTGATTTCTCATGTACCACATAAGTCTTGCTTCATATACGCATGCACACACATTTCTCACATTCACACCTCTTTCTAACCCTAAATTCATGTTGTATAAATAGACTTCTTATGTCGGTGATCCGATTCATTGCTTCGATCTTACAAACATGATTTCTCGAATAAATAACCATGCAAAATATTTCATTGGCTAGATGACCTCAAAATTATACAAAATCTATATGTGCAATTTCCAATGTGATAATGGTTCTATGTGCCTCGATCTTGTAACACGTTTCCATATGTGTGTCCAGGTTCAATGAATCTGGTAACACTTTTCACTCGGTGTATTATCTTTACTGCTCGGTAGACATGAAATAACACTCAGTAGACAGCTCGGTGTATACTGGGCTTTGTGACTATTATCCTTCTGTAATCGACTAGACTGTTCATATCGACTTCTTTGTGTGTACCGACTGCATGATTCGGTAATATTAACCGACTAGAATATAGAATGACTTTGTATATAAAACTAATGGCAATTTGATAAGTAGTAACAATCTCCCCTTTTGACATTAGTTGAGATGTTTGACAAAACTACTTTCAAAGTCATTACTCAAAAATCTGTATACATTACAAAACTAACTAAACATGCAGTATATACATTAGTCATTGAAATAGTATAATCAAATATACTCCCCTTATCAATATGTTGTACAAAACTCTGTAATCACTGTTCTTTCCTCTATTCATGCTTGGTTCACTGCTCAGTATACTCTGCATATTCTACTCATTCTCTGCTCGGTATACTCCCCCTGTATACTACACTTCGGGTGTTTGATACTTTGAATACTATACACTCCTGATGATATACTCTGATATACTCCCCCTTTCTGACAAACATCAAAATTTAGTTACCATTGGGAGGTGGCAACTGATCAAAAATGGATTTGTACTTTGTCTGGGCATCGGTGAGGGCGACATAAAGTGCATCCTTGACACTGTCCATTAAAGATTAATGTGCATTAATATCAACCAATAATGAAATTAGGCTATCTAGAGTGCTTCCTTCTTTTGTAGTAGAGAGAGAAGTGGCTCGGTTTAGCTATTCTTGAACGGATGAAAGATGAGGAAGGAATAATGTTTGAAGTGTCATTATGTCCATCCTGATCTTGTGCTCTTCATTCCTCAGTTCCAATTGTTGAGCCATGAGCTGTTGAAGCTTAGTATAAAAGTTCTGAACTGAATTTGACTCGGGGGTCAACTTATTTGAGAGATCGGTGATCTCTTTCTCAATTGCTTCTGTTTTATTCTTAATGTCCTTAAGAAATAAAGAAAATGTGCAGAGTTTCTAAAATAATGAAAGAATGTGCTTGAGTTGAGGGGACAACTCAGCAATAAATTTGACAAGTTTTACCTTGCCAATAACAATTGATTTATGTACTTCCTCTATCATTTTAGCAGTTAGCTCCTTGTCTTTTAGTTTGCTCAAGTATTCGGATGCATCTACTCCAGATGTCTCAATTTGATTGAGGAGTTCATCCAATTGAATATGGATGGTTGCATCGGTTGATACTGTAGCTGAAGGTAGCATATCTGATAGTAAGGTTTTTACCTTCTGAAGTACTTTATTCTTCCTCTGTATGGCCAGTTGCTTCTCCTGTTCGGCCTTTGCTTTGCACAGTTCACCGAATTCATTGAGTGCTTGCCCTTTCAGTTTGGAGATGTCTACATTGGGCAACACTATCAGTTTTGATAAATCAATTTTGAATCTATGCTTTTTCAATTTCTTTTCTTTACCTTTCACCGGGTGAACCACTACTATAGCTTGAGAGGCTTGAGGACCCTCGGTAGGTTTCTTGGTAGAGACAACACTTTTGTTGATTTCTTTAGCCTCGGTAGTGTCCTTCGGTGTCTCGGTGCTTGGTGTCTCAGCTGTAACATTTTCCATGCTAGAAGGTGCTTGAGAGGTTGGTTCTTGTGAAGTACCTTCTGCTGTAGACTTTTGACCTTTGGTGCCTTCTCTTGTAGCCTGAGGAGATTCGGTTGTAGTAGGTTGATTGATCGGTGGGTAAGGCTGAACTTGTTCCAAAACAGATTCACTGGAGACAAGTTTTGCATAAGCATTGCCTTCTATCATTTCTTGTTCAAGTGCCTCTGCATCCATGATATCTTCATCTATTTGAATGGTGTCTGCAGGGTCTTGCTCAGTGACATCAGGCTCTTGGTTGGTGACATCGACTATTTCCACTGTAGATTGTTCACCAGCATTCTTTCTTCGAAAGATGGTCTTCCATTGCTCCTTTGTTTCCTTCTCTACCTCTATATACAGGCCATTCATCAATTTCAAGGCCTTCTGTTTTACTGTACATTGAGTTTGGCTGTTTGTCAGATGTTCTTTTATTTCATCAACCGACATATCAGGAAAGAGATGCACCAAACTTCTTTCTCTGATTTGTTTCTCCGAGTCTAGGGCATATTGCCATCTGGTTTCAATATGTGCATATAATTCCTTAGGAACAGAATTACATACTTCTAATGGTACCACTCAGAATTTGAGAAGTGTACAAATGACAGCTTCTTCAATTTGCCTCTTTTCACTAGCTGATCTGGATTCATATTTAACAAATCTGAATCCACCAAATCCACCATATTCCTTTAGATTATTACAAAAAAATTCTACACTATGTACATCTACCTTCTTGCTTTTCACAATCTAAAATTTATTTGCATCTTCAGATTCGGTATCACTCGACTCTTTTGGCAAAATGAGTCTTCGAGTAGATTTCTTGTAAGTTCTACTTACCTTAGGAATGACAACAGTCTTTTGTTTCTTACTCGGTGATGCAGCAAATGCCCTTGTGTTAGGTCTCTTTGTTGGAGGGGTCGGTAGGACCATTGAAGTGTCCTGTTTCTTTCTCTTCAACACTTTTCCCTTAGGCAATTCGGTGCTAAGAGTTATGGCTACTTCTTGGGCTTTTGTCTCCTCTTCGGTGATGGCTAGAACTCCTTTGATAGGTGTGGAGGAAGACTCTTCTCCAAATTTCTCAGTTAATGCCTTAATCATCTTTGTAGCTTTTCTTGTAGCCTTAGGTACTACAATGCTCATTTTTACTTTTTCTTTCCTTTCTTCATAGGTTCCATACCTCAGCTCGGTAGTATGCCTTGGCAATGACAGATAGGCATCGATTTGCTATTGTGTGATATCAAAATCAATCTCGTAACCCATAGGTGACAAAGATTGAGTCCTCGGTTCCACAGAATTCACATAGCAGTAATCGGTGTCTACCTCAGAACATATTTCATCTTTGTATTTTTCTACCAGCTGTGGTGGAATTCGGTACCTGTTATGCATTTTTTCTTGGAACTTGCTGAAGTAATCATCCATTATATCATTAAAGTTATCACCTAACTTCTTGATGAAGTCATTGAT
The DNA here is from genome assembly GCF_030272615.1 of Cryptomeria japonica. Taxonomy (NCBI): domain Eukaryota; kingdom Viridiplantae; phylum Streptophyta; class Pinopsida; order Cupressales; family Cupressaceae; genus Cryptomeria; species Cryptomeria japonica. The sequence goes on along the minus strand of NC_081405.1, from coordinate 686,046,639 downwards.
TTGATGGGTGATTGGTTGGTGTAGTTCCCAAACAACGTTATCGATTGTTGGAAAAAACTTCTCAAAGTAGAAAAACATACACACAAGTAGTGATCCAAATTTTAGAGTGTTTGCCGAGTTGTTCTTCTTCAACTTCCTAATTGTGTTCAGATTTTCAAACAAGTTCTTCAACAATACTTCACACAAGTCAACTTTCATGCCTTTCTTAACAATTTTGTATGCTAAGTCCACTGCTGCACAAGGTACACTGTTTTCCCTTACCTATTGGAAGAAACAGTAACCAATTACTCTGATGGCGAATTTGAGTTCAGGATCAATAACATTGTTCAACTTCAGACCTCTGTAATCCGATTCAACTCCAGTCAAACTGATCAATTCCTTCTGTGATATCATTTTCTGTGCTCGGGCATGATCATAGATAGGGTAACCGGTGATCAGATGAATGATTTCTTTAGTGATCTTAAACGGTTGCTCTTGTATCCACATGAAATCATCATGCACTCGACTTAGTACAAACTTGACCCACTGGAGTTTGAACACACGGGGATAGGTTAGGGCTTTAGTCAATCCCTTGATTTTGATATGCTCATACTTGTTATCCATTTTACCATCTGTGCACAATTCATCGTATGCATCCTTGATCTCAACATGACCGAGTTCTTCAGCACGACATTTTGTGAAGAATCTCACATCCTTGACTAACAAGACTCGATCCGGGATGAGTGAAAAAGTAGTCTTGTCATCCGGTTTAGATGCAATTTTGGGAGTCATAGAGTATTTTAGTGAGGGCTTTTCTAAAATTAGTGACAACAATGGGGTCTTGGATCTTAGATGCCATTTTGATTTCAGATAAAAATTGATACAGGAACCTTAGGGTTTGAGAACTTAACAAATGGCAGATGCTTCACACTCAGCAGATAACAACTTAATGAGTTCGGTAAACCAGCTTAGCAATGCGATGAGATTCGATGTAAATACCTTGGATTTTTCTTTGAAGATGGTTTGATCACCTTGGTTCACTCTGCTCTGCTTCTCGAAAACTTGGTGAATGAAAATGACCACGAAAAACCTTTTAAGTACTCAAAAATACCTTATTGGGCTTTGTGCAAGTTAGGTCAAAGACATTAAATGCACTCGGTTCACTTAACTTTCTTTCCCTTTTTGTGCTTTAACCGAGTAACCAGGTTTCCTTCATATACCGACTTAACAGGCTTCCTGAATTCACCGACTTAACAGTTTTCCTGTAAAGTGCTCCAAAAACTTTGATAGAATTTCAAACTTACTCCTACATCTTACTATGCAGATTTTGAATTCAGTACATACTTAAATAGGAACTGTTTAAGATTTAACCTTGTGAGAATGCAGTCCCTTCATACCTTTACCGATTAATTTGGAGTGGGAGCACCTAACTCGGTAGGTAAGGTGCTTTCTTCATTTGACACAATTTCCTTCTTTCTCCAAATCATCTTTAATTTCTCTTTTATTTGCTCAGTGTCTTTTCTAGGTTGATCTCTGCAATCTCCAGCTAAATGTCCAGCTTTGTGACAATGAAAACATGCCATACCAGGATTTCTCCATGATCTTCGGTTATTCATTCCAAACCTTATAAAGCAGTTGGCACTTATATGTCCATATCTTCCACAACATTCACACCATATCCTTGTATTGTAATCCCATGTTACTACAGAATATTGTCGGTAAGGATCTGTGTGAGTTCGGTGACCTCTAGTATTTGCTCGGTGTGCAGACCATATGTGGTTCTTTTGCTTAAACCAACACTTCTCGGTACTATGTCCATATCTATTGCAGTTTTTGCAAAACCCCTTGAATTTTGCCTTCTGATAATTGTTAATAGACTTTGTCCTACATTGATTAGATGTGTGACCATATTTATTGCAATTGTAACAATAACCATTGGTCTTAGTGGTTGCTTACCTTTTCTGATTTGACACATATTGGCAGTATGACCTTGATTTCCATAGTAGTAGCAAGTAGGCTTCTTCCTTTTGATGTTATTCCTTTTTCCAGCTTGTTTTGATGATTCTCCTCTCTCGGTAGTGCAGATTCCCTTCTCGGTAGAGTCTTTTACTTTGTAACCGAGTCCTCCTTCTTTGTAGGGTTGTCTTGTGTTCAGTTGCTCATCCAACATCTTTGATGCTTCATAACTCTTCTTCAGTGTTTCCTTGGATTTCTTTTCTGTTTCAAGTTCATTGCTCAACCTTGATACTTCAAGTTTCAATGCTTGATTCTCATCATCTTTCAGATTTGCTTCATGATGTGTATAACCTAGTTGATCTATCAGATTTTGTTGAATACCAGTTAGCCTTATGATTTCATCATTCTTATCAGATACTAAGAGTTCAAGTTGTTGTTTCTCTCTTTGTAGATCTCTTGCTTTATCCTCAGCTATCCTTAATCCATCTAGATTTTTAGTCATCTGTGTACTGAAATGTTCATGTTCTCTTTTCATTGCTTTTAGTTGATCAGCCAATGCTTTGTTCTTTTCTTTCAACAATCCAATCATTTCTTCAGTCTCTTCAGATATACTATTGTTAGATGATGTCTTGATTTGTTCCACTAACTCTTGAGAATCCTACAAGTCATCAGATAATCTTCTCCTTACTTTCAGAGATTTTTGCATTTGTCTTTTCATGTCTGCAATCACTTGATTTGCATTATCCAGCTCTTCTTGTAGATACACAATCCTCCGAGATTGTTTATAGCCTTCCATTGATAAGATCTTTCTCTTTAGGTAGTTAAACCCTTTTCCAAGAGTCAAGCTTTGATACCAATTGTTAGGCCCAATAAGGAAAGCTAATGTACTGAGAGGGGAGGGGTGAATCAGTACCCCAAAACTTTTCTTTTGTAATAACCTTATTGTTATACATAAACAAAATAGTGCAGTAACATAAAACAAAACTATAATCAACTGATAACATTCATACATGATTCACTCCATAACACATATATTTTGGTCACGCAGAAACTCTTGGTTAGAGAGAAAAACTGTGGTGGGGATGGCACCCACAACTTCACTACTGCAATAATAAAGAGTGCTTGGTTAGAGCTACATTTAGCTATTTCTGATAGCTTACCCTTTTAGGAGTATTAAGATTAGTTAGATCTACCTTGCTAAAGGATTTTACAACACTATATAAGTGTAGCACCTGGTTAAAGGATTTACAATTTATAGACTTGGTTAGAGTCTTTTACCCTGTTAAAGGTTTCTCTTACAACTTCAAAATATTACAATAGAATCATTACAAATATCTGCAACTTTACATCTAAAATGCTGTAGAAGATTCTATGTGCTCAAAATAAGATTACCTTGCCTATAGCATACCTCGGTAACTCATAAAGTAACTCGGTAAACCCTTTTGTTTACTCTGTTCCTCAACTGTTCTCTGATAACCTTCTTAGTGACCTCTGTGTCTCTGTAATAGTCATAATACTCTATGATTTCTCATGTATCACATAAGTCTTGCTTCATATACACAAGCACACACATTTCTCACATTCACACCTCTTTCTAACCCTAAATTCATGCTGTATAAATAGACTTCTTATGTCGGTGATCCGATTCATTGCTTTGATCTTACAAACATGATTTCTCAAATAAATAACCATGCAAAATATTTCATTGGTTAGATGACCTCAAAATTATACAAAATCTATATGTGCAATTTCCAATGTGATAACGGTTCTATGTGCCTCGATCTTGTAACACATTTTCATATGTGTGTCTAGGTTCAATGAATCTGGTAACACTTTTCACTCGGTGTATTATCTTTACTGCTTGGTAGACATGAAATAACACTCGGTAGACAGCTCGGTGTATACTGGGCTTTCTGACTGTTATCCTTCTGTAACCGACTAGATTGTTCATACCGACTTCTCTGTGTGTACCGACTGCATGATTCGGTAATATTAACTGACTAGAATATAGAATGACTTTGTATATAAAACTAATGGCAATTTGATAAGTAGTAACACCTTCATCGAAGAGGCAAACCTCTCATTCAAACTTTGAAGTAACCCTTTGACTGTTGCATGCAGTCTTTTTCTTATAAACCTTCCTCCTTCCGGTGACGTGCTAGGACATAAACTGAAGGTGTAGCTTGTGGAACCTGTTGAGCATCAAATCTAAATTAAGTAAAATATCTTGATTTGAGAGATTAAATCATAGAAGCCATCTATCTTTGGAAGAAATCATCATTTTCATTGATACCGTAATAACCCATAAGTTATCAAACAAGTCTAATAGCATTCTATCGAAATATCCAAAATTCAAATAGTATCGATGAGACCCAGCGATGTCTCATCGATATAAAAAGGGTATCGAAGGAAAGGTAACACCGATGAAATCTAAAAGGGACTCATCGAAAGCAATGATTCCACCGAAAGAGGATATCGAAGAAAGGAGAGACAATTTTCATCGATGGGAAAAGGCTTCCGAGGAAATAATACCATTGATGCAACATGAAGGAAACTTACCGAAAGAAGCATTCTTATCGAAAGAATGATATCGATCAAATAGAAGGAAGCTACATCGATAAAAGATATCGATAAGGATATGAATTTCGAGGAGGCTAAAAGGCATGTTACCGATATGTGTGGTTTTACCGATGCAACTTTATTGAGGAAGATTACTAATGAGCTCATCGATGAAAGATGATAGGGGAAGCAAATCATCAAAAGAAAGATGGCCTCGATGAAACAATAGACCCATTCATCGAAGGAGTGTAGTGATGTCGATAGAAAAAGTGTTTCGATGGAAGGATAAAGGAAGTTATCGAAGCCCAAGGTTTCTTTGACATGAAACCCGATGGACGTCAAATATATATTGATGAGGAAATAGGTTTTGAGGAGGCTAAAAGGCATGTCTCTGATATGTGTTGTTTCGTTGATATAAATTTATTGGTGGAAGATGACAAGAGAGGATAAAGAAAGGCTTCGGTGAGACAATAGATCCATTCATTGATGGGGCATAGTGATATCGATGGAAGAGGTTTTTTGGTGGAAAAATAAAGGAGGTCACCGAAGCCCAAGGTTTCTTTGACATAAAAACCCGATGGATATCAGATAGGTATCAGTGAGGAGATAGCCACAGTGACCGAATACAACATTTCGATGAAGGGAGAAAATACCTAGTCAAAGTAATGTTTGAAACAAAAGTGTTAGTTGATGGTTATATGTTGAAAAGCCATGACGCTTGGTGATAATGTATACTCTCATATAAAGAGGGAGATTTTGTAATATGGAGGAAATTTAGAGAAAGGAGTAGATTATAGCCTCAGGCTTACCACTATACTATTTTGGCGAATATATATAATATAATCAGTTGTTTTTCCTTTGCATAGGTGAACTTTTAGTAGTGGGGAAAGAAGGAGGAAACAAAGACTGTTCCAGATTCTCTTCTGTCATAGTCGTGCAAATGTTGCATTCGAGGGGTATTTCCTTCCTCATTTCCTCTCACATCGGGTATGTATCTATTTCATATCCGACTGAAATGCAGAGGTTAATCATGTATCACTAATTGACTGTGGAAATATTACTCATTAAAAGAAAAAGTAAAATGAATGGAAAAGAATCTTGCTTTGATAGCTGTGAACATACTATCATGCCTAACTGTGATTATTCTATCTTGCATAGCCGTGTAAATTCCACCTTGAGTAGCCAATGTATAGCTATTGCATGTTCACGATCTTTCTTGTTAAGATAAATTGTAGAGCCTAAATGATTTACTCATTCATTATCAAGTCTTGAACTTAAGGAAGATAAATTTATTCACAGATATAAATCATGATGATATTCTGTTACTTTTCATCGAATAAAGTGTCTTACCTTATTCATAACAAAATTGAATACCGCATTCATATCTTGTGCATAGTATGGTTGAGTAGCAACCTCAGAGCATTCACTATAGAATATGATTGCTAGCCCACGAGGGCATAATAGCCGAGTATTGCAGATATTCTATGTTTATTTGTTTTCCACTCTTAACTCATAGTTCAACCAAATATGGTTCATCTTGGAATCAATGCACATTGGTTATAATCAGATTATAACCAGTCTCCATGGTTTCAAGACCTGAAGAAGGATTCTTATCCTCAATTAGATGCATACTTTTGGGAATATACAAAGACAAAAAAATATATTAGAACCGTATTTTTTGTTGAGTCATAATATGATGTGTTAAGTTAGCTAAATAAGGGAACCAATGTTGTATTAGGTTTAATTCCATGATGATAGTTGAAGCTTGTTAGAGATAGGGGATTTGTAGTAGTTGGCTTCTTAGGTTATGTCACAATCCCATGAAGGTCCTTGTAAACCGTTAATGGCAGTAGACATGAGATTGTTATGTAACGAATTGGATCAACTAAACCTAGAAGTTCTGTAACCAATGAGTCAACTAATTCAAGTGTATGTTAATTATCTTATGATGGTCATTTATGACCGTTATTCTTAGTAGACATTAAGCAGTTTGCTAGATAGTTGGTTAGTAAACCAGTGAGTTAGTTGGCTCAAGTGTATGCTATTTATCATATGATGGTCATTAATAACCATTATTGTTAGTACACATTAAGCAGATGGCTTGTTTAGATGGTTGGTAACTAGTGAGTTTGTTGAGCTCAAGAATTTGATGTACAAGTCGAGCAAGGGGGGTGAACACTAACAACACATTGGTGCTTGCAATGTTAAAACCTTGGCCAAGATGGTGATGCTTTATCGAAGTGATTTTTAGATCACATGAACTAGATACACCTACTAGTCAGATGGTCATAATAGTTAGGGGTTATCTATAGTGTGTGACTGACTAGTTGCATGTAGGTTTTGAACACCAAGATCAGATGGCCAGATGTAAAAGAGACCCAATCCCTAGAATGCACCCTCATGAAGGGTTGGGTCTCTTCCAATTGGAAGGGGCATGGGAGACTGGCAAGTCTACGATTGAATGGGGAAGCCCTTTATGATGCTCTCCCTATTCCAATCTATGTCGAGGCTTGATACAAAAAGTTTCAGTTGGAAAGTTAAATGAATTGTAACCTATAAACCTTTATCTCTTCCCTCAAAAATGAAACTTGCCATTTGAATTCCTTTCTCATATTGAATAGCTTAATAATATTTGTTCAATGTTTTTTATCGTTAAAAGATTACCTTCCTTTTAGATAAACTAGTTAGATTCTTATTATGTTGAAGAACATTTAGTTAGTTTTCTCCTTCAACTGAAGTAGTTATGTTTTATTTTCAAATGCTCAATTTTTTTATCTTAATATAGATCACAATTTATTTTCTTTAAGTATAGAATTAATGGAATATTATATATGGTATCAGAGCAACCAAGTTCGACATTGAACCTCAGGCTTTCCACCTATAAACAATAAGGTAGAAAACTGAAATGAAGCATTTTAGTGAATCCTGGAAGTGGATTCAAACCATTGCGGATTACTGTATTTTTCTGCAGGCAGTTGCTTGTGATATTATCTAAAGGAGATAAGGTGACTTGTGTTCTTCCAGTAAAACTCTATGTTTCATACTGTAGATTTGAATAAAAGATTTACTTGTGAATTGTAATTGTTCCTCATATTTCTTCCTTGGATGGTCTCTTAAGGTTAGAGTTAGATTCATTCAAGCAATTTACAATAAAGACATCGAAGTAGAGCTCATAAGAAACAATAATTGACAGACTCATCGAGAGGGGTTGGGTTTAAAAATTGTCTCATAAGTTTACACAATAATTCCTAAAGAAATATAAAGACTCTATAGCCCAAACAACAAAGAAAGGTACTAGTCATCTATAAAACACAACCCATCAATTCATACTTTCACATAAAGAATAATAGGAGTAGTTGAGTAGGAATTCTAGGGTAAACTAGTAATAGTGTATATATAAATTTCAAGCACCAAGATCGAATAGCTTCTACAACAACAATCTTGAACTCATTTGCTATATCTCCATTCTAGGAACTAATGCCATTCTGAGATAGGGGGAAGTCACATCAAGACACTAAATCTGCTATAAAAAGTATTAGTTGAAGGAACAACTAGTGAGTAGGTATACCCGCCTAGGTCATGCAGAGCCTAAAGTGAGAGAGTTAGTAACCAAATAGGTTCACTCTATAAGTTGGCCAATTCAATTGGAGGGTTTGATCATAGGAGTTGGCATTTACTTAGAACCTATCCAATCTATTGATTTGAGACCCAACAGAACCCTAGCATAACTTCTAAAAAATGGCTATAAATGGTTCTTTTCATTTGAAATAGAATGCAAACCCTAAAATCACATGAAAGCTTATACTTTTAGCTTTCTATTTCCCTCCAATCTATGCATGAAATTGATTTTCTTGATAATCACGTGGAAGGAGGCCTTTAGAAAACTTTTGTAAATAAATAAAGAATTTTATTTGTCTTTACATCTTTTGAATTAAAATGCCTTTTCAAGTGAATTATTTTCCCTCCAAACCTTGAATTGTGAAATCTTGTCCTTTTAAATAAGCTCAACCTTATAGACACCTTCAAGGTATTTAATAAATCCTTTCTCTAAACTTTCCTAAATTCATGATAAGACATGAGGTATATAATAATTCTATTTTTTATCTCTTGAAGTCAAAAAATTGGTAACAAAGTCATGCCTTCAAACCTTAATTTTTAGATAGTTAAATGTCCATTTTATATTTCTAAAAAAAATGGAGGTGTTATGATATTACACGTGATGGCTACATGTCAACAAAGTTACCCCTCACAACTATTGGTCCCTCTCCCTAATAGGGTATTTGCATGAAAACCCAAGTCCAGCTATGTCAAACCCGAGTTTGACTCCTTTAGACTCAAGTTAATCATTGGTCACATGTAGAACATGCATTTGAAGACTTGAATGACCTTCCCTCCAAAGTATTTTCTTTTGGAAAATTTTCTTTCTTTCATGAAGTCACATGAATGCGCTCCTTTTCTAAATTTTTTACAATATAATCATAAGAATATAGCCCTTTTTCATTTATAAGGTACATTTGAAACCTTTTGGAGCCTTTTAATGAGATTTCCACAACAAAAAGGAACTAGGACCTTAGAAAAGACTGGAATAAGCTTCAGGATATTAAAATTTAGACTCAAAGAATGAAGATGCTAACAACAAAAAAACCCCTATTAAATGCAATTGACATATTAATGAAAATTGGATAACAAAAATAAATAGGGATATAACATTAGGTATTATAATAATATCATATGTAAAAACAACCAATAATAAAATCAAACCAAATGATATATAGGATTTGGTCATATATGTATATGTAGATATATAGATACATACATAATATGTATATGTATATGATGCTTTGCAAAAATAAGGATAGTTAGAAAAACCTATTTGATTACTACACACACAAAGAGAAGCACAAGAAACAAATGTTAGTCATTAGGGTTAGCAAATCAAAGATTAAACACTATCCTAATCAAGCATATCAAGAAAGACACTACACAACAAATAAAAAGCTTAATGAATCTAAAAAAAGCCGAACTCTGTGGTCTAACTACTGGAGATAGCAAGAAACTCTCCAACCAAAGCAGGGGAGACAAAACCAACAATCTCTGCTTAGGGAGGAGCTCTAGACCCCAAATCGGAAGAAAGAAACAGAGCTAAAGTAAGTGAATTGGATAACAACAAGAATGTAAAGTGCACTCCTGATTTGCTAACCAAAATGCTCAAAATTAAATGAAAATCTTTAATGAATACACAAAACTATATACATATGCAGGTGCACCATGGTTGAGATGGTCCAACTCCCTAGTCTCACTCTACGACTAAGCTCATGCCATATCTAAATCAAAGACATCTCAAATACATCATCGGTGGAAAGCTGCAAAATGCCATTTTCATACATAAGCAAGACATACACAATTGTGCCCAATTGTGTTTGAGATCATTGTCCTAATCTTGGTGATTGTGCCTAATTGTGTATGTCTTGCTTATGAATGAAAATGGCATTTTGCAGCTTTCCACTGACGATGTATTTGAGATGTCTTTGATTTAGATATGGCATGAGCTTAGTCATAGAGTGAGACTAGGGAGTTGGACCATCTCAACCATGGTGCGCCTGATCATATTAGCTTGAAACCATGCACCTCATATTAGCCTCAAACCTATGCCCCTACTAGTAGGTGGTGGGGATAGAATATCATTCGCTGTACATATCAATGGCTGGATAATAATAATAATTTTTTGATAAAAATTATCATCGTCGGAATTACAATGAATACTAAGCTTTCGACCGATGATGTAATCAGCGGACATACATCGTTCTCATCGGTGAAATGTTCTGGAGTCGTCGCACTTCTGACTCAAACCACACAAACATTCGATGAGGATTTTGTATGTGTGATGACACTTCGTAGTCGAACAGTCGTCGATGTCTCCGAATGGACCTACGACACAAGTGTCGGATAAACAGCATCACCGTTGGTGCGAAGTTCCAAATCGTTGTCGGCTTTGCGATGAAATCTACTGATTCCGACGACTTCTTTGACCGTCAGCAGAGTCCATTGGATTGTCGTATTTCTAACAGGCATGACATCATCGACCAATCCAATGCCGAGTTTTCGACAATTGATTTTGTCGGCACTCCGATGAAAATTCGCCGCAAATCCGACAAAAGACTGTCGAAAATCAGCTCCGAATGTACTAGTGGAGGAAGAATTTAGGGATTTCAGTCTTTATGAGACACCCTCTCCATAGACATTTTCACAACCACCCGTATTTAATCCTATCACTATTGAACAAAAGGGAAGAAAATTTTGTAAATCTTCATCTGAAAAGTCTAATCCCATTGTACAAGCTATATCCCAGTTTTCCATAGCTCACCCATATCTTGAAATTGTGCCATATTATGATAAGTCTTATCCATCTGTAATTATTAGGGAAGAAGAACCTGATATCCCTAGTTCTTCTTATTCTGGCCTAAACCATGATTCTTTTGTCTCAAAAATTCATGAAGAATACACTGATGATGAAAGTAGCTATGAGCTTCCCGAATCTTCTACTATTAAGGATCATGCTAATGTTTGAATGGTAATGTATGTCTTACTTAAACCACAACTACAATTAGACCCTCAATATTTAGTACATCTTCTCACAGACAAATTTTCACAATATATTAGTGTTATTATCAATGGCAAATCATATGATGCCCACATTGACACTGGTGCCTCCTTATCCTTCTGCAAAGAACAAGTCCTCCAAAATTGGGAACAACTTACGCTGAAAACTACCTATACTGCTTGTGATGTCCAGGGAAATAAATTTCGATGCAATAAATATTGTCACCAATAAGTAGTAGAATTCGAAGGAAAAAGGTTTAAATGTGATTTCTTTTCTATGCAACAAATTCCTGGAGATGTGCTCCTGGGTGGTAATTTTATTGACAAATATACTCCATATGGCTGTACAAAAAAGAATATTATGTTTACCCTGAATGGTGAAAAGATAAGTACTCTAAGGCTTATCTATGCTTCAAAAAAATATCCAACCATTAGCACAATCCAAACAGTCAAGCCACTCTTAGAATTAAAAGTTGCAATCATAAGAGATGTATGCTTAGATGATCCTCAGAAGTTTTGAGACAAGGAGATGCCAGAAGCAAAGATCAAACTTCAGCCTGATGCAAAGATCAAAAGTGGCAAGAAGATCCCTATTCCTACTCATGACTATCGTGACATGCAAGAAGCAATCGATGAACTTATCAAAGGGAAGTATATTGTTCATTCTCAATCTAATTTCAATTGTTATGCATTTATGGTATGTAAAGAGTCTGAAAAAAAGAAGAAAAAAGAAAAGAATGGTTATCAATTATAAACCATTAAATGCAATTACAATTCCTTTCCCTTATCCAATACTAGATAAATCATATCTATTAGAGAAGGTTGTTAATCTAAGATTTTCTCCCAATTTGACTGTAAATTACAGTAAAGTAAAGGGGCCAGTAGAAAACTTCCTTCAATTGTCCCTTTGGACACTTTGAATGGACAATAATGTCGTTTGGGCTCATGAATGGTCCTTCATACTTCCGAGAAAGGATGGACAAGATCTTCCATTGCTGTAAAGATTTTTTATGTGTTTATATTGATGACATTTTAATTTTTAGCAAAAACATTGATGAGCATAAGACTCATCTAGAAACATTTTATAGGTTAGCTTTAAATTCTGGAATTGTTTTGTCCCTCTCCAAGATTCAATGGTGCTCAAACTCTTGAAAGTTTTTAGGAATGATTTTTAATTCAGGTAGACTTGAGGTTCAACCTCATATTAAGAATAAGATCCTTGAATTTCAGCTTCCCTTAAATAAAAAGGAGCTGCAAGGATTCTTAGGATTATTAAATTATGTAAATAATTTCTATCCTAATGCAGGATTTGATAGAGACCCTCTGCAACAACTCCTTGCCAAGAGAAAGTGGCAATGGAGCTAGATTCATGATGATACAATCAAAAAAATACAAGATAAGATCCAGGATCTTCCTGTATTACATGTTCCCACAACTGAGGATTTCATCCTTTATAATGATGCTTCAGATCATGCATGGGGAGGACATATTTGTTTCCTCAAAGACGATAAGGAATATATTGCAGAATATACCAACGGAGTCTTTCCAACTGAGGTGAAAAAATGGATTTCTTTTGACAAAGAAATTTATGGGATTATCAAATGTCTGAATAAATTTGCTCTTAAGCTAATGCATCTAAAGAAGTTTCTCATAAGAACAGATTGCACTAGGTTCTTAACATTCAAAGAAAAGGACCATGGTAGAAAGGATTGTCGAGGAAAATATGTTCGCTAGTAGGAATATTTGAACCAGGTTAGTTATGAAGCCGAACATATTTCGGGAAAACAAAATGTTGTTATTGATTTTCTGAGCAAACAACCCCCTAGAGTATTTATGCAAAATCCAATTAATCCACCTCCATATTCTAGATTTCATCTCTCTAAAGAATTCAAAGTCTATTTTAGAACATTGCACCATATTACCCAAAGAACATGTCTTCTCAAGGGAGTAAATCACAAATTCCATGATAGTGTAGCTTATGTAGAAAACACTTTAGCCAATCTTGGATGTATCTTAGATTTTGTTATTACAAATGATGCTTATGGAAAATTCTCAATCCTAAGGATCTAGAATGATCATTAGTAGCTTTTACTACTTGACCTTATCAGGAGACCCTTCTTCACATGGCTAATCACATGTCTTTCTCCACATATAAGCCAACCGATAAATTTCTTCAGATATGCTGGACCTGACAAATTAAATCCCGACCATGAACTACATAGAGAAGTATGTCTACGTGTCATCACTAAGATGAGACTTAAGTGGGAATCTTATTTTTCTCCACAATTGATTTATGATGATGATAGAAAAGATTGGAATATTCGACATCGGTTTACTTTAATTTCTAAGTGGAGACCACTTTCTTGGGAGGATGTATTTGATCATGGTGAATTGACACCACCTATCCTATCACCAACATCCAACTCATCATCCTCCAGTACTGGTAGTCATTAAAGAATATTTGTACAAGGCCTGTCACTGTTGGTGATTTATGACCAACAAACCGCCTTTCAACCTGGCTACCCGGTATCTTTTTACCTGTTATCTTGCTATAAATAAGCCCATGTAGATGCATTATGGGTATCGCGTCTAAGAGTTATCAAAAGTTAAGTCTTAGAGAGTCTTAGGAGTCTAGAGTCTTCTGACATTCTGTGTATGCTCTCTGCATAAGTGCTTCGTGCGATCTTCCATGTAGGTCAAAAGCAGATTGATAATTGCTTGTAAACCATTGTTAAGATAATTTTAGAAGTCATAGCCATTCGACCAACAACCTCTGCTGTTGTTTTTTTTTATTTAGTGTGGTCTCCATTGTCATCATTGTGGTATCCATTGGTATCAGAGCCTATTGCGATCTCTTTTCCGTGTCTGCAAATCTATCCATTTTTTGTCAAGATCTTGAGAAGTCATCTAAACCACGAAGAGTATATCTTTGTAGGGTTTCACTTTGTGTTGGGATTGAGAATTTTAAACATCTCTTTTGTTATTGCTTCCTAAACCAATATCTTTATCTCTCCCGTCAAACCGCTGTAAGTGGTAATAGACTATCCTACTTCTCTGTCTTAAACAAAATGGTTGAGTTCCAACGATTTGCTACACAAGACGACGTAGAGCATATAAATGAGGTGCACATGGAAGGATTCTTTGAACTCCCTCCTATTGAACCAACAACTGGAGATCTATTCATTGATGAAGACATACCAGAAATACAAGTTTCTGAAGAAACCCTTGAGCGGTAAGAGAGTCTTTATAAACCTCCACTATTAAAGGTTGATTCTGTTTTTAGGAAGAGTGCATATCACCCGAATCCATTGAAGAATTTCATATCGAGGTCTTCTTTTAAATCATTTGTTATTCCCAGAATGAAAATTGTAGAGTTAACTCTAGAATATGACCCCAATCAAACCTATCAAACCAAAATGTTGTCTATTCTCCCTACTAATGAGATAGATTACATCCGCAGACATAAGGATGTGAACTTTGTACATTTTGGTGCAATAAAAGTAACAATAGGGTCATGTTCTTATTACAAACTTCTTTAGATGCATTAGCTTAAGAGCAAATTTCTTCAGACATTTGATAGTCCCATAAAAAATTTTGTCAAAAGATTTTTTTTTTTTCACCTCAGCTAGTATATTCTGCAATATATTCCTTATCTTCTTTAAGGAAACAAAGATGTCCTCCCCATGCATGATCTAAAGAATTAGTATAAAGGATGAAATCCTCAGTTGTGGGAACATGTAATACAGGAAGATCTTGGATCTTATCTTGTATTTTTTTGACTGTATCATCATGAATCTGGCTCCACTACTGCTTTCTCTTAGTGAGGAGTTGTTGTAGAGGGTCTCTATCAAATCCTGCATTAGGATAGAAATTATTTACATAATTTAATAATCCTAAGAATCCTTGTAGCTCCTTTTCATTTAAGGGAGGCTGAAATTAAAGGATCTTATTCTTAATATGAGGTTGGACCTCAAGTCTAACTGAATTAACAATCATTCCTAAAAAGTTGCAAGAGTCTGAGCACCATTGAATCTTGGAGAGGGACAGAACAATCCCATAATTTAAAGCTAACCTATAAAATGTTTCTAGATGAGTCTTATGCTCATCAATGTTTTTGCTAAAAATTAAAATGTCATCAATATAATCACATAAAAAATCTTCACAGCCATGAAAGATCTTGTCCATCCTTTCCTGGAAGTATGAAGGAGCATTCATGAGCCCAAATGACATTACTATCCATTCAAAGTGTCCAAAGGGACAACTGAAGGTAGTTTTGTACTAGTCCCTTTCCTTTAACCTGATCTGATTGATAACTTAATGATGAACCACTAGTACCAAACCGGTACTGAGAGGGGGGAGTGAATCAGTACAAACACAAATACAATCCAAAACCGGTTTGACAACAAATACTCCAAATGACTGACAAATAGGGATACTTGTTCCTCACAGACTGCAACCGGTAAAGCCAAGAGTGTCTAAAACAAGCACTGACTGGTTGATCACTTAGCTTTTCACTTAACTCAAAACAACACTACCATTTCTCTTTTATGCATGAACAAGTAAACTATCATCTGATCATCACAACAGTTAGTTCAGTATGTTTTATAGACATGCATAAAACACAGAACCATCATATGCTCAACAGGAAATAACAAAGCATCACAAGATAGAAGCATCACACATGACACACATATTTTTCACGTGGAAACCCAACTGGGAAAAACCATGGTGGGGATGAATACCCACAAGTTTCTTTTGAACTCTTTTGAAGTCCGCTCTGTTAGGAGCCTTGTCCGGTTAAAGACATTACAATAGGTTCTGCTAGGAACCGATCCTGTTAGGGATCACTCGGTTAAGGGATGGCTATAATACCCGGTTAAGGGTTAAAACCCAGTAGGGTTACCTTGTTAGAGGATTTCAAGAACTCAATAGCTAAAGGATCTCCAGATCTCTATAGCTTCTCAGAACTCATTAACCTCGAGTTACCCAGTTAAGGGATTTGAATCAAGCCTGTTAAGACCACCTTGTTAAGGGATTTTGCATCAAGCTAGTTAAGGCTACCCCGTTAGGGGATTTTACAACTGTTGAAGTGGTTAAAGATCAACAGGAATTACAATGATCTGATAACAACACTCAATGCTAATGCAGATCCGTTTTGGCTCCTCTTCACCTTCTGCACATTCACTTTGCAGGTATCTCTTCTCTCCTTTGGTCTGGCAAGAATCATGTATCTCTTCCCTTGGACACACACTCACAACTTTAGAAAGAAACACAACATCGACCTTATAGGAAACAGACAGGTCGGTAGCAAAAACCCTAAACCCTAAACCTATTAGCTTAAACAATTCAAGTGGTTCAATCCTGACCGTTGAATCATACTGCATTAAATGCAACAATCTTGAATCAATCTCAAGACATTCTCCATCATCCATTTTCCACCAATTTCATGGCGGCTGATAACCCATCACACGTTATCACCGTTTGACAGACTTCACACATTCCTGAGGTAGATAGGAATAGTCTTTTTCATGCAAGATCCTTCACGCGCACAGAGCTTACGTGGCAACACGATCTGTTCTCTATTATACTACTAATTCATCACACAAAGATCACCGATTGAGTCACACAGGCTTGAGATACTCCAACCAGAAATCCTAAACTGGAAACTACCTACCAACCGGTAGTAACACAATGCTTCCATGTGCCGGTTCCCATTACTGCATGCTGGTTCATTTTGAACAAATATGCCACTTCACTTTGGCATATAAACTGATTCATACATATGCCGGTTCCTCTCTCTTTTCACCTATCACATGTGCCGGTTCACACTATGTCACATATTGACATCAATGACAACATACAATATCATTATGTCTTCATGCCGGTTCACATAATGCCAACAATCTCCCCCTTTGGCATTGATGGCAATATACAAAGATATCTTCTCCACTTCACATCTTCTCCCCCATTTGCTGTAGATATCTTTTCACTTCACTCCTTCTCCCCCTTTGACAACAATGCAAAAGTGGAGGCACAAGCATCTTTGTTCCATCATGTTGCTCCCCCTAAGGAGTAGCATCCTTCAACACATCAATCAACAAAAAATTGACTTTGCAATACCTGACTGATGTGGAACAATTACTTTTAGTTCACCACCTGAAGGGGCAATACCCCTAATTCACCTCTCAAATGCACAAATGTAGTCTTTTGGAGAGGCTTGGTGAATATTTCTGCTAACTGCTCCTTACTGGAAACATGTTCGAGTGCAATCTCCTTATTCTGAACCTTTTCCCTCAAGAAATGATACTTAAGCTCAAAATGCTTGGTTCTAGAATGTAAAACTGGATTCTTTGATATATTGATAACACTTGTGTTATCACAGAATATACTTATCAGTTCAGATACAGGGATCTTGAAGCCTTCCAGTACATGCTTCATCCAAATTGTTTGAGTGTAGTTCATGAAAGCTGCAACATACTCCGCTTCCGCTGTAGACTGAGAGATACAACTCTACTTTTGGCTCATCCATGAGACCAGTCTACCATCGAGAAAGAATGCACCACCGGTTGTGCTCTTCCGGTCATCCACATTACCTGCCCAATCAACATCTATGAACACTTTCAGATTGAAATAATTGTTGTATGGGTACCACAATCCGTAGTCAACTGTTCCCTTCAGATACCTAAGAATCCGCTTGACTGCAATCAAGTGGGATTCTCTGGGACTCTTCTGGAACATTGTAGTAATGCCAACTACATGTACAATATTCGGTCTGCTATGCACTACATAATGCAACTTACTAATCATTGATCGGTATTCCTTCTCATCAACCAGTGCGAAATCATCCTCTTTTGTCAATTTGCAACCGGTCACCATCTGTGTACCAACCGGTTTGCTATCTTCCATGCCAAAGGTCTTCAACACCTCTTTGACATATTTGGACTAAGTGATAAAGATTCCATCTTTCATCTGGTGGATCTACAGTCCAATGAAGAACTTAATCTCCCCTATGAGTGACATCTCAAACTCTTTCTTCATCTCATCAGCAAACTCATGACTCATCTTGTCATCTCCTCCAAAGATAATGTCATCAACAAAAACCTCACAGATCAGGATCTGATCTCCTTTAGACTTCAGGTAGATATTGCTATCTTCACTTGTTCTCTCAAATCCAATCTTCACAAGATGGGAATGTAGGCGCTCATACCATGCCCTAGGTGCTTGCTTTAGACCATATAATGCTTTATGTAGCTTGCACACCATATCACTGTCTTCAGATAGGGAAAACCCATCTGGTTGCTCTATGTATACCTCCTCTTCAAGTACACCATTTAGGAATGCAGATTTTACATCCATTTGATATACTTTGAACCTTTTAAAAGCTACATATGCAAGAAGCATACGAACTCCTTCCAATCTGGCTACAGGAGCAAAGGTTTCTCCATAGTCTTCTCCTTCTTCTTGAGCATATCCTTTGCATACCAATTTGGCTTTATTCCTAATCACTATGCCATCCTCATTAAACTTGTTTCTGAACACCCATTTGGTGCCAATGAAATTTTTATGCTCTGGTCTGTGTACCAAGGACCATGTACCATTTTTCTCTATTTGGTCAAGTTCCTCTTCCATTGCCTTGATCCAGTCTTCATCTTTATGAGCCTCTTTGAATGATTTAGGCTCAAATTCAGAGATCATACATGAGTTTTCTCTGATCTTTCTTCTTGTAAGGATTCCTACATCCTTATCTCCTATGATCTGCTTAGGATCATGATTCAACTTGACATACCGAGGAATGGTCTTAACTAGTTCTTCTTGCTTTTCTTCTTCATCCTCATCTTCATCAGTATCAACATTCACCGGTTCAGGACACTGTTACTAGTACTTGGTTGACTAACAACCGATTCCCAAAAGGTTGCAACTGGTTCATTTACAGCTTGCTCACTGCCTGTTTCCTCAGTTTTCTCAGAGGATTCATCAACTCTTACATTCAAACTTTCCATAATTCTCTGAGTCCTATTGTTGTAGCACTTGAAAGCTTTACTCTTGGTGGAATATCCTAGAAATATTTCGTCATCACATTTAGCTTCAAATTTGCCCTGATGTTCACTCCTCTTGATGTAACATTTGCTACCAAATACTTTAAAGTATCTAACCACAGGTGTCTTACCGGTCCAATACTCATAAGGAGTTTTGTCCTTACCTTTCTTGATGAGTACCCGGTTCATAGTGTAGACTGCAGTGCTCACCGCTTCTCTCCAAAAGGTGTGAGCAACCTTTCCTTGAGTCAACATGGTTCTAGCTGCTTCAACCATAGTTCAGTTATTCCTTTCTGCTAGGCCATTCTGCTGTGGAGTCCGAGGGGCAGATAGCTGTCTCTTGATGCCAAATTCTTCACAATACTTGTTGAATTCACCAAAAGTGAATTCCCCTCCTTGATCAGTTCTGAGACACTTGATCTTTTTACCACTTTCCTTCTCCACTAATGCTCTGAAAGCTTTGAATTTCCCAAAGGCTTCAGACTTGTCTTTCAAGAATGTGACCCACATCATTCTTGAGCAGTCATCAGTGAGGATCATGAAGTACCTATCACCCTGCACACTCCTAGTTTTCATAGGACCACACAAATCAATATGTACAAGATCAAGCAAGTTGTCAGCAATGAAAGATTTACCTTTAAAAGTTGAGGAAGACATTTTCCCCAATTGACACTCTCTACACAAGGTATTGTCTGTTTTGTTTAGCACCGGCAACCCTCTAACTTCCTTGATCTTACTAGCCTTTACAATGTTATCAAAGTTTACATGACAAAGTCTCCTATGCCATATCCAACTATCATCAAGCTTAGCCATAAGACAAGTACTTACATTTGCATTCAACTGAAATAAGTTACCTTTGGTCTGCATGCCAGTGGCCACCAATTTACCATCTTTTCCTTTGATTCTGCAAACTCCATTCTTGAATTGCAGAGTGAGGCCACTGTCATTTAGCTGGGCAACACTTAGAAGTTGTGTCTAAGACCATCAACCCAATACACATTGTCAGCGCTGCTCTTTCCATTCAGAGAGATGGACCCTTTGCCTTTGACCATGCATGGTGCATCATTGCCAAAGCGAACCACACCACCATCATACTCCTCCAAGGATAGAAACTTGCTTCAGTCACCAGTCATATGGTGAGATTAGCCACTGTCAATGATCCACTCATTTGAATTATCAAACTAGGAGACAAGAGCCTTCTTGTTTGCCACATCTTCCTTTACAACAACAAACACAATGTCTTCATTCTCTTCATCTTCTGATTCCTCATCTGTGACACCTTCATCAACTGCCACAAAATAGTTTCTTCGGTTTCCTCCTTTGAATTTCTTGAACCTTTCTGGTTTATCCTTGTTGTCGCTATTAGGACAACTCATAGCAATAAGTCCTATCCGGTTACAGGAAAAACATTTCAAAGGTAGCTTACCTTTGTATTTACCAGTTCCTTTTGAAAATTTCCTGGCAAGAAGAGCTTCAAATTCCATCAGAAACTCTTCATCATTCATTTCTCTGCTTTGATTAGGTTCCCCACTAGTGCTAGCCTCTTTTCCTTTTCTAGATGGTATAGCAGAGGCTTTAAATGCTGATTCTGTCTTTTGAACACTGCCATCAAAAATATTCAGCTCATAGGCTGTCAACTTGGCTATGATGGAGTCCAAGGACACCTTAGACTTGTCTATTGATCTCAACTCCCGAATAGAAGCAACCCTTATTGCATAGACCGACAACAGGGATCTCAGGACTTTACTTACCACAGTGGAATCTTCTATTTTGCCACCTGCACTCTTGATTTCTCCAACAACCGTTTTGATTCTTATTCCATATTGCTGAATGGTCTCTCCTTCAACCATCCGCATGTCTTCAAACTTCCCTCTCAGGCTTTCTTCCTTAGCCTATTTTACATGCTCATCACCACCATAGATATTTTCAAGACAATCCCATACCTCTTTGGGATTTGCCTTGTCCTAAACATCAATAAACTCGATGTCAGAAAGACTACTAATAAGGGCTTCCATGACTTGCCCATTTTCTTGTATCTCTCTCTTTTGGTCATCGGTGAGAGTACCGGTAGGAACAACATAGACATTTTCAATATAACTCCAGTGTTGAGCACCCATGCTTCTGATGAATATCTTCATCCTATATTTCCATATATCAAAATATTCCCTATTAAACTTTGGACCTTTCCTCTTCATCATTTGACTAGGATCTTTTCCTCAAGTAGTTAAGCTTACAACACAGAGGACCTGGAGGGGCTCTGATACCAATTGATAACTTAATGATGAACCACTAGTACAAAACCGGTACTGAGAGGAGGGGGGGTGAATCAGTACAAACACAAATACAGTCCAAAATTGGTTTGACAACAAATACTCCAAATGACTAACAAACGGGGATACCTGTTCCTCATAGACTGCAACCGGTAAAGCCAAGAGTGTCTAAAACAAGCATTGACCGGTTGATCACTTAGCTTTTCACTTAACTCAAAACAACACTACCATTTCTCTTTTATGCATGAACAGGTAAACTATCATCTGATCATCACAACAGTTAGTTCAGTATGTTTTATAGACATGCATAAAACACAGAACCATCATATGCTCAACAGGAAATAACAAAGCATCACAAGATAGAAGCATCACACATGACACATATATTTTTCACATGGAAACCCAACTGGGAAAAACCATGGTGGGGATGAATACCCACAAGTTGCTTTTGAACTCTTTTGAAGTCCGCTCTGTTAGGAGCCTTGTCCGGTTAAAGACATTACAATAGGTTCTACTAGGAATCGATCCTATTAGGGATCACCTGGTTAAAGGATGGCAATAATACCTGGTTAAGGGTTAAAACCTGGTAGGGTTACCTTGTTAGAGGATTTCAAGAACTCAATAGCTAAAGGATCTCCAGAGCTCTATAGCTTCTCAGAACTCATTAACCTCGAGTTACCAAGGGATTTGAATCAAGCTTGTTAAGACTACCCTGTTAAGGGATTTTGCATCAAGCCAGTTAAGGCTACCCTATTAGGGGATTTTACAACTGTTGAAGTGGTTAAAGATCAACAGGAATTACAATGATCTGATAACAACACTCAATGCTAATGTAGATCCATTTTGGCTCCTCTTCACCTTCTGCACATTCACTTTGCAGGTATCTCTTCTCTCCTTTGGTCTGGCAAGAATCATGTATCTCTTCCCTTGGACACACACTCACAAATTTTTCCAACAACTTTAGAAAGAAACACAACATTGACCTTATAGGAAACATACAGGTCAGTAGCAAAAACCCTAAACCCTAAACCTGTTAGGTTAAGCAATTCAAGCGGTTCAATCCTGACCCTTGAATCATACTGCATTAAATGCAACAATCTTGAATCGATCTCAAGACATTCTCCATCATCCATTTTCCACCGATTTCATGACGGTTGATAACCCATCACGCGTTATCACTATTGGACAGACTTTGCACATTCCCGAGGTAGATAGGAGTAGTCTTTTTCATGCAAGATCCTTCACGCGCACAGAGCTTACGTGGCAACATGATCTATTCTCCATTATATTGCTAACTCATCACACAAAGATCACCGATTGAGTCACACAGGCTTGAGATACTCCAATCGAAAATCCTGAAGTGGAAACTACCTACCAACTGGTAGTAACACAATGCTTCCATGTGTCGGTTCCCATTATTGCATGCCGGTTCATTTTGAACAAATATGTTGCTTCACTTTGGCATATAAACCGGTTCATACATATGCCGGTTCCTCTCTCTTTTCACCTATTACATGTGTCGGTTCACACCATGTAACATATTGACATCAATGACAACATACAATATCATTATGTCTTCATGCCGGTTCACATAATGCCAACACTGATAAAATCCCGATTTACAATCAAATTGGGAGAAAATCTTAGAATTAGCAACCTTCTCTAATAGATATGATTTATCTGGTTTGGATAAGGGAAAGTAATTGTAATTGCATTTAATGGTTTATAATTGATAACCATTCTTTTTTTTTTTCTTCTTTTTTCAGACTCTTTACATACCATAAATGCATAACAATTGAAATCAGATTGAGAATGAACAATATACTTCCCTTTGATAAGTTCATCGATTGTTTCTTGCATGTCAGGATAGTCATGAGAAAGAATAGGGATCTTCTTACTACTTTTGATCTTTGCACCAGGTTGAAGTTTGATCTCCATTTCTGGCATCTCCTTGTCCCAAAACTTCTGAGGATCATCTGAGCATACATCTCTTATGATTGAAAATTTTAGTTCTGAGAGTGGCTCAACTGTCTGGATTTTGCTGATGGTTGGATATTTTTCTGAAGCATAGATAAGCCTTGGAGTACTTATCTTTTCACCATCAGGGTAAACATAATATTCTTTTTTGTACAACCATATGGAGTATATCTGTCAATAAAATTAGCACCCAGGAGCACATCTGTAGGCATTTGTTGCATGGCAAAGAAATCACATTTAAACCTTTTTCCTTCCAATTCTACTACTTGCTGGTGACAGTATTTATCACATTGGAATTCATTGCCTTGGACATCACAAGTAGTATAGGTAGTTTTCTGCGTAAGTTGTTCCCAATTTTGGAGGACTTGTTCTTTGCAGAAGGATAAGGAGGCACCAGTGTCAATATGGGCATCATATGATTTGCCATTGATAATAACACTAATATACTCTGAAAATTTTCCTGTGAGAAGATGTACTAAATATTGAGGGTCTAATTGTAGTTGTGGTTCAGGTAAGATAAACATTACCATTCAAACATTAGCAGGATCCTTAAGACTAGAAGATTCAGGAATCTCATAGCTACTTTCATCAACATTGTATTCTTCATGAATTTTTGAGACAAAAGAATCATGGTTTAGGCCAGAATAAGAAGAACTAGGTGTGATGGACTTATAAAGCACTGAGAGGGGGGTGAATCAGTGACACCAAAAACAATACTACTTTAAACATTGACCGGTAGATATACTTAACAAGTTTGTTATACAATATGCATGTAATCCAAAATGATATAACAACATCCACAATAAGTAAAGCGTCCACCATAACATAAGTGTTTATACTTGGAAAACCCAAATAGGTAAAAACCACGGTGAGATGGGACTCACAAGTTAACTATCTGCAGCAATAGATAACTGACTGGTTAAGGTCTACAAATTGCTCTGCTAGGAGCGAATCATGTTAAAGATCCCAAATCTTAGTTAAAAGCTATACCCTGTAAAAGTTAGTAGTACCCTATAAGAAGTAACCTCGGTGGAGGATTTTTGAATCCAAACTAATGGATCACCTAGTTAGAGGATTTGTACAATGAAGCTTGTTAGAGCTTACCCGGTTAGGGGATTTGAACGTTGCAGCGATTAGAAAAAAACAGGTGGTGTAATCTAGTAGTAGCACAACTTGCTTGTATAGATCCTCTTCTGTGCACTCAACACTTCATTACCAACATACTCTGCAACTTAATGCTTCTGCCTTCACACATAACATATCTCCTTCTCTCATACAAAATAATTTATTGTGATGTCAATATATAGACATTTAGATCTCATGTCGACCTCTAGAAATCATATCACAATTTCCTAGGTGCAGTGAATCTGGTCAAACAATCATAACGCATCACAAAAATACCGCCAAAAATTGTCGGTAAGGATATTTCATCATGACTAGTGATAACTCATCACATAATCAATGAATATTGGTTGGAACAACAATACCAGTTGGAGTTAAACATATAAACCGTTTATCCTTTGATGCTCCTATGATAATCTCCGTTGGATCTTTAGGTTGATGTCAAGTATGTATATCCACTGGTTGTGTCCATGTATATACTGGTTGTCACTATGTACCGGTTAGATATAAACCTCTAGTATATCGGTTGTAATATAAACAACTTTGAAGTCACACCGGTAGACAATATGAACATATGTGTGTGTATGTGTTTCATCAATGACGACATATAATGAAGTTATTCATTACAATCATCATCATCCCAACAATCTCCCCCTTTGGCATTGATGGCAACACTTAGAAAATTTTACAGTAATACGGCTAAGTGTGCTTACAAAAACAATTTATACACATATACATATACTCCCCCTTACTACATACATCATACAAAATTTTCACAACACACATACATATTTCTACTCCCCCTTTGACAACAATGCCAAATTGAAAAGAATTATATATATATATATATATATATATATATATATAGAAAAGTTTGTATTAAAATGTTTTACATATACAAAAACTTGAAAAACTAAATCAAGATTCATGCATTTCTAGCGTCATAAAAATGACATTAAAGTTTCTCTTCAACTGAGATAAAGCATGTTCCCATGTCTCCAACAAGTTCTCAGTGAAATCAAGTGTAGACATAATCTAAGTATGGAACTTTTCCATTGAATCAAGTGTAAATGTCTTTGGAGTAGCCAAAATAGCTTCTGCATTCTTGTAGACTCTTTGCAGTATGTCCACTTGGGATGTGAGTAGACTCTTCAATTCCTTCAGGGATCAGAGTCTTTTTGCTTTTTCAAGATCATAGGTATCTAACCTGTTTTGCAAATCATCTACAGATTTGCTAAAAGCAAAAATAGAATCTTGAAGTGGTACATATGCATTGCATATCTTCTCTAGCTCTTGCTATGTTTCAATTCGCCTGTTATTGATATCAGAATAAAAGAATGAAACATTAGAATTAGATGCAAGGAATTTCCCTCCTAATTCAATAGCTTTTCTTAATAAATATTTATTAAGAGATAGAGCAATTTTTCCTGTATCAATCTCTTTCATAAGCTGCTCTCCACGCTTCTTCCTGTAACTCTTCTCAGCATAAGTTTGTGTTGCTTCTTCTAGGGACTTAATTTGGTCAGATGCATCAACAACCAATTGACCAAGTTTGCTAATAGGTGTTGTCAAATGCCTTGTAACAGTTTTTGATAGTAGACTTGTCAGAATATCCACAACATTCTGAATGGTTTCAGCTTCCATTCTCTGTTCTTTAAGTCTCTTCTTGTGTGCCCCAGATTGCATGACATTTGCAATCTTCATCATTTTAGATGCACTCATATTGTCAACAATTATAAGCCCTTAGATGCCTAATGAGTCATCATCATCTTCATCAGTCTGTTGTAAAACTAATGATGTTACCAGTTTAGAAGATGTTAGCTTAACAATCTCTTCTTTCTCTTGTTCTCTCTGTTTCCTGTTCAGAAATCTGTGTATCAAATTTTTCATTGGATTCCTTCTGAGTGGCCAGTGAAACCAGTGGCAGTTGGGGTTTCACTGGTTGTTCCTTGACTGGTGGAATATCCACTCCTGGTTGAGTTGTTAGATTCTCAACTTTAGTAACCCGTGAATATGAAATTGTTGGTGGTTGCATATCTGGTGCAGTAATGTCTCCAGATAGATCTATTGCATCCTCAATAACATCAAGAAGTATGACTCATTGGACAATAGTGTCATCCTTCTTCTTGATAGGATAAACAACATCAGCTAGCATAATTTCTTCTTCATCCATTTCAGGTCAATCAACAATATCTTGCTCATCCTTGGAGGAATGTATAAGTTCTTCCATCCATTGGATATTATGAGCAATCTGGTGAGTATCAGTCTCAACAGGTTGCACCTTTCCACTAATTCGCTTCAATCTTCTTATTTTGTAAGCAAAATGAACTTTGTACTTGTCAACCAATTCATTCAACTCATCCTTTGACAAATCAAAAAAATATTGTACAAATACATCATCTATGATTTCTTTTTCTTTCTTTATTGCTTCCTCCCATTTATTCAAAAGAATAGTATATAAGGAATTAGAGATATACTTTTCAAGATCATGAGGTAATCTATTATAATGACACAAATAATTGATTACCTATTGAATAATTTGTTCCTTTTCATCTTCATTGAATGAATCAAAATGATCTTTGACATTATCAAATCTGTTTCTTCCTAATGTCTTCACTGTTCTTTCAAAGTGAGTCTCAGGCTTGTAAGTTTAAGATATCAAAAGGAACAGTTGCCTTTGGCACTTCCTTCACTTGTTTGGCTATCTTACCAGTTGCTTTCATTTTCTTGGGTTCCTCTTCAATATCAGTACCTTTAGATTCTACTTGGAGAATTAGTTTCCGACCTCTTTTCTTTGATGTCGTCTCCTTCTTTGCATATACTTTAGATATCGGTTCCTTTTTGGTTTGGACACTTCATGTCACTCTTGTACTTTTTATTACCAGGGGTGCTTTCTCAGCCTTATTCTTCTTAGCTTTACCACTTATGGATGGAACACTACTAGTTTCAACTTTAATAGTTTGAACTTCAACTGTATCCAATCTTGCCTTCTTTTTGTCCACTGGAGATGCCAACAGGTTATTGGCATATTCGATCAATAAGTCATAGTTGACTTTATAGCTCATGTCTTTCATTTCTTCTTCTCTAGGCTCAATAGTCTCCATCAAACAGACATCAGTGGTAACTGTGAAAATAATGTCCTTAGCGAAGTGTTTTACCACATCCTCAGGAAATATTACTCTCATACTCATTTTCTTCTAAAATTCATTTAAATATTTATTCATTGCAGCAAAGAAGGTATTCCTCACAGCCTTGATGTTGTTCTTAATTTGGGTAGATACCTGTAGATCCTTAGACCATTCAAGATCACCAATTCCCTATAGGAAATTCTAGAAATAAAATAATAGACTGATCAATAACTGTCCAAATTTAAACTTTTGACTGCTATCCTTCTTGATAGATTGAAGATTCAATAGTAATTGGCTCCTTACGACCTCACATAGGTCATAATTAGCATTTTCAGCTATCATCTTATAAGCAATATGCACCACTGTAGATGGAACACTATTCAATCTACTAGAATAAAATATCTGGTAGCCTATAACCATAGCTACCAACTTAACCGCTGGGTCCTTGATGTTATTGATAGAAAAAACACACCCATTAGAGGTTGATCCAGTTAGAGTGTTTACTGTTTCTTTTGAAATTCGCCTCAGCTTAGGTACTTCATCGGTTGAGTAAAAACCAGTTACAACTTGAATAGATTCCTTGGTTATAGTATGAGTCCTTTCTAAATACATGTTTTCCCCATGAACACGACTCAAAATAATTCAGATATGTTCCTCTTCAAAATCTTCAAGAAAATAAGCTGCATTATGAAAACCTTTCTCATAAACCCTAATATATTCTAGTTGAATCTTTCTGTTTTCATCGCAAAGGGATTTCAACTAAGAATATATCGACAATGATCCTAAATCCTCAATCTTGCAATCAATGTAGCTGGACAAATCTCCTTTCACTATGACACCACTAGGAACTTGTGATAAAGCATTATAAGACACAATTCGTTCTGCCTTTACAACTTCCATAGGTTCATATGTGATCATCAATTTCTCTACTAGTTTAGAAGAGGATGTCATTTCAGATAAACTAGAGTCGAAGTAGGATTTTTCAAAGAAATACCTTATTTTACACGTGTTGCCTCGTTTATCGGTTGAATACTCAAGTGAACACTAGTTTAGTCTTCACCAACCTTCAAATCATCTTGATCACTCAAATCATGATACAACTTCGACTAAAATTAGATAACAATCCTTTCCTAGCTTTGCAAGTGCTCAAAAATTATTTCTTGAATGCATTAGGGTAAAAATAACAAAGTGAAACTTGCTTTTATCCTTTTTACCTACTGCATTAAATGCTCGCCCATTAGGGTTACAAACCCTAATTACACCGCTTAATGATAAATTCAATTTTGACAGATGAAAAACCATTTGATAACCGATTATCAAAAAGTTATCAAAATTTCATGCATTCAAATTTTCCTACCACTCATTCATCTCAAGGGGTCTAGAAGTGGATTTACTGTTATGCTCCCCTTAGCCATATTGAAAAATCTTAGTTCACAGGTGTAGGATTCTCCACACTAGGTGAAGGAT
The DNA here is from genome assembly GCF_030272615.1 of Cryptomeria japonica. Lineage (NCBI taxonomy): Eukaryota > Viridiplantae > Streptophyta > Pinopsida > Cupressales > Cupressaceae > Cryptomeria > Cryptomeria japonica. Next base: position 686,017,545 of record NC_081405.1, on the reverse strand, counting down.
TAGTTTCTTCTCCAGGTGAACCATCACTCTTCTTCTTCCATATTCGATTCGTTTCTTCTCTGGTTTCTTCAATATTGACCTTCTACTTGTCTTTCTAATATTTAGAAGGATTGACCGGTTTTCTCTTTCTGGATCTACCAAACTTTAACATGTGTCCCAATTTATGACAATGATAGTAGGCCATTCTAGATGATATCCAAGGTCATGCATTGCCTCTCCTAGTTCTTCTTCTGCAATTCATATCCACATGAACAAAGTTGTTATTGTGTCGACTTGAATTTCATCATCTGAATACTACCTACAACATATTAGTTTCACAAAATACAAAGGAAATGCTATAGGAAATCCAAACTCAACCAATAAAACTACATGAAATTGATATAAAATAAAAACACTATTATTACCTTCATGATTTAAGTCTCATTGTATCCTAACTCCACTGTTCCTGGTTGCAGATGGTGTGCTCTCAGACAAGCACTGATAGCTTCCAAGATGACATATGAAGAATGGACTGATAACTGATAGTTAACTGATACTATGATATGCAATGCTAAATGATTATGCTAATTTGCTTCAAGATTAAAAACTCATAGATGCATAAGTTTTCACAAATGGCTAGCTTGAAAACTCACTTGAAGACTAACTCTTTCTCAACTCAAAATCCTGATTTTATAGACTTTGAGAGGATCATATGATGTGGCCCAGATCAACAGTCACAATCAGATCTACAGATTTGGATGGCTGTGAACAAAGGTGAAGGTTGAGAGAAAGGGGGAAGGAGAAGACAAGTGTCACTCATCTCACCTTGACTGGGTTGTTGACTTAAGGAATCTTGGGATGGTTGGAGAAGATTTAGGCATGAGAGGACAAAAGGATTCAAGTCCTTCCTAAGATGTAGGGATGTTGGAGGGAATATAGAAAAAGGTTAGGAAATATGTGTACCTACACAATATTTTATTAAATTTGGAGGTTGGAGATAAAAGATGAATTAATATTTAAGAAATATTAATATCTTTAGCCACATGATTGATGAGTTGGAAAAGGAAAGATGAAGTGGAGATGGAAGGTGAGTTGGATAAGGGATTAAATAATTTAGAAATTATTTAATATTTGAGACTATAGGATAGAAGAATAATCATTAGATATTAGATATTCAAATGATTGAAGGAAATAATTAAATATTTAGATATTCAATTAATTGATCAGGAGAATAATTAAATATTAGATATTTAATTATTTAGAGGAATATGATAGATGAATTAATTAATAAAATATTTCAATTAAATCAATTAATAAAAAGACACAAAATGAATTAAATAAATTAATCTTTTCAAATTAACTATTTAATAGAAGAATAAATATTAAATAAATATAAAATAGTTATTTAATCGCTCATAGCCATTTTTATGTGTATACATTTTGCCCCTCTTTGAAATGATGTCGAGACAACATTGTTTCAAAGATTAAATCAAGTCTTGATAGTGTGGCTGATAGAGATAAAAATCCTGATTGTGTGCCCTCTTAGGAGATTGATCGTAAATTTGTTGAAAAATTTGGATAAGAAATTGATCTCACGATAATTGAAAAGGTTTGTCAATTAAATTTATTTATGAAAAATAAATATAATTGCCCCATTGAAAAACATTAATTACCCTTCTGAGTAGTAAATATAAAATTAACCAAAGTTAATTTTAATTTCATTTGCATCCTTGTCAGCTTTGTGAAGAAATTGTCTTGGTGAGGTGGCAAAATGGTGATCCCGTTGGAGAGCCATCGATTTGAGCGCGTTCGACGATATCAATGACCTCCTGAGTATGGGTATCCGGTATGTATCTTATCCTGAGATTTTTGCAACTTGTCGTATGATTTTTCATATTTGCTTAGTGCGTTTTTTTCTTATTTTTAATTTTTTAATTTTCGGCTATTATGTTTAGCATTTTTGTTTTCTTTGTTAGCGCTTTTGCATGTAAAGTTAGCACATTTGATTAGTTTAGCACGTGTGCTCATTCTGTTAGCACTTTTGCTTATTTTGTTAGCGCTTTTGCTTGGTTAGCGCTTTTGATGTTTAAGACAATGCTTTTGATTGTTTCACGCATATGCTCGAAGGTTAAGTGCTTTTGTTAAAAGGGTTCATGCATATGTTTGGTTCAACGCCTGCGTTCAATAAAATAGCGCTTTTGTTAAAAAAATTAGCGCTTTTGTTTCAGATGAATGTGTGATGTTTTTCATAGTAAAAATTCACTTTGATGATTAGATTTAGGCATTTTGATGCACAATTGTGATGAATAGGCACACTTGATTGTTTGATTTGATAATGTTGATTGATAGGATAAACGATTGATCGATTTGATTTGATTGGATAGATTAGCTCTAAGAAACCGATTTAGTTTCTGATGAAGAGCATAGCAAAGTTTGATTGAACTCAGTGATTGATAGAAAACCATGATTGATAGGTTTAGATTATTTTGATAGCCTGATTTGCTTCATTTGAAAAGATTTACCAATTGTTGATGTGATAGATTAGTGATCTCTTTGATTTGATAGATAAATGAGTGATGATTGATCAAATTCTCTTGGTAAACAGGAGAAACTTGATGTTCTCCTATGTCGGGAGAAATTCCCGGCGATGCGACACTTAGTGCAAGAGCTTACACAGGTAGAGGTGAGACATATAGATTCCTGTGGATTACGCCACTTGTTATATGCCTGATATTACCCATAATAGGGGATTGTTGACAGTGTTAGCCGAGAGATGACATAGAGAGCATAACACTTTCCACCTGCCCACGAGTGAGATTAGTGTGACACTTGAGGATGTCTACAGGATTCTCCACATCCTAGTGACCGGTGAGTTAGTTCAGTATGATTTTCAGGATCGTGGAGGAACAGAGGCGTGCAAAGCCGTATTTGGTGATGAGAGCATTTCGAGAGGAGAGATTTGATGGGATGATATGATTATGTATTACGAGACTCTCCCTCTAATTCTTCCAGGTTTGATTGGGGGATTCATCTGTCCAGACAGGAGATCTCGAGGTTTTCCTGTTGTCTGAGGCGAGATTCTTCAGAGCATGATGCATCGTCAGACTCAATATACATGGGGTGTTTGTATGCTTTCTCATTTGTATCATGATCTTCATCAGGTTATTTTCGATGAGAGTGCTAGTTTGTCGATAGGATGCACACTTTTATAGATCTGGTGCTGGGAGCACATTACTATTACTTGACCTATTCATCATAGAGTTCATGGTGAGAGGCAGCCATATGTTTATCTATATGCAGGTATCCTTACTTAGCATAAGCTAGGTAAGATGGAATATAGGTATTGGGTTCTTCATTCACTGGACAATATTATTTGGAGACCTTCTATCAATTGTGAGCTATGGATGGATGATGCACAAACATTACCATTTATTATGCAGAGTAAATATCTCATTGGTCGGACTCCATACATTGTTGAGAGCTAGTTTATTAGTCGCATTCTGAGATACTTTGGTATCATTCAGCCTATGCCTACTGGTGTCACGATATATGCACGACGGTATAGAGATAGGCGAGATTGGGGACCTTCTTTGTTGTTTGAGATAGCACGTGCAGAGTTTCTGGCTACTCCTAGGGTGGCTTATGATATGAGATTGCACATTCTAGATCCTGGGGTTACTGCAGATTATACTCAGTACATACTGGCACACCCATTTCCTCGTATTACCGATCTAGCAGATCCTCCTCCTAGCTCAGAAGATGAGGATGACAATTTAGATGATCTGGTTATCAGGAGTCAGAGACGGAGACGAGAGCTTAGAGTTGCTCAAGAGGCCAAAGGGGATGGAGATGAAGGTGGAGATGGAGGTGGTGGCAGTAGGAGACCTAGACGAAGAGGACATTGATTGAGAGTCCGTGGAGGGTCATTTGGACTAGTTGGCAGGATTGGGAGACCGTTTCCTATGGGTGGGAGAGAGGTTGGACGGATTGGGAGGGATACTGGCAGGGCAGGGATGAGATCACCGAGAGGGTTGCCCTCTATAGGAGGAGGCAAGATGATTAGACTAGATGGGGGTTGCGGGAGAGGCATTGATTTTGGTTAGATTCAACCAAACCCTAGGGTTATTGCAGCTCATGGTGGAGAGGATGAGGATCATGTTCCACTCAGTAGACGACGGGTTCTGAGAGCTACGCGGTTTGAGATTCCAGTAGGTGGACAGGGAGGTGGAGATGAGGGGATTGGGGTTCATGTGCCACAGCAGGATGTGCTAGAGCAGGAGACCATGGATAGTCGCAGAACACAGGTAGATCAACTTAGAGCCTAGGTACAGACACTCATGATAGAGAGAGACATAGTTGTTAGGAGACAACAGGATACTCAGGGCCTCCTTGATCACATTCAACAGGTTGGATCGAGCACTCTCTCAGCTGATATTGTTAGAGCACTAGTTCGGGTTAGGAAGGAGACTTCCCATTGGCAATGACTATATGAGGATTTAGTCGCAGAGAGCTAGAGAACAGGTAGTTATCATACCATTGTGAGGATGGATACTAGCACTGGTGGAGTCATGGGACCTCCTCAGAGGAGTGGTGATCATGGGAGACAGGCATTTGGAGTATCTTCTCGCCCACAGCCACAGAGATGAACATAGTCAGGTGGTAGTGGTACAGAACAATTGTGACTTGACTTTGTATTGATGAGGCACTTGTACTTTTGATCTGATATCATTGTATACTTGGACTTTTATTGTTTTTATGATGATCTATATGCAGACATGGAATCTATATGATGATCTTTATTATGCATGTTACTCTATATGATGATGATCTTTATGCATGTTACTCTATATGATGATGATCTATATGCATTGATTATATGGATGATGTTATGATCTTTTCTCTTCATTGTGATGATGCTTTATATGATGATGCAATGATAAATGTTTTTTGATTTTTGATTTTGATGACCTTGGATGCAACTGAAAATGATTACTAACTTAAATGATGCAAATGCAATGATCTATATGGGAACGCAAATGAATGATTATGTAATATGTTATTCAAATGTTTTTGATTTTTTATATGTAATGCTTATAATGATTATGAATCTAAGTGCAAAGATGTAACTAAATGATCTTTAATGAAATGATAATGAAAATAATAATGATGATACACTACATGATTAATGAAATGCACTTAATTGAATGCAAATTAATACAATGATTAAAATGCAACTAAATAAAATAGACGATGATTAAAATGATTCTAAAAATGAATGCACTTACAATGATCAAATGCAAATTGTTTTTTTTGTTTATCCAAGTATACTCAATCTTTATTCATGACCGTTGATCTGTGAATGAAATGAAATGCTTATAATGCAACTGACATTGAATTCTTATAATGCAAATGAATAATGAGCTAATCTAAAATGATCTAACTAAAAATGATACTGCCATTCTTCATATGCTTGTCTTGTAACAGTGCTTGATTTCATCATTGAGCTTTAAAATGTTGTAAGAAAATACAAGCAACTTGACATAATGATCCAAGATGACCTGAGTATTTCTTACATGTGTTTTGATATAGCAAGTTAATATAGGCAACTTGATATAATTAATCAAGTTGACCTGAGTATTGCTTGTAGAATAGACAAGGATTATCTCCTTTCATGCATGACTCAGAACGTCCTCCTTGATATTTATCCTTAGACAAACACATACCTTAATAAGAGATAAACCACAGACAACAATCAAAGAAAATAATCATGCCTCATCATAGCTTCTCTAGTCATGGACATCCTTGAGTCGCATAGAGTACATGATTAGCAATAAAATCAAGAAATAAACCTTGAATCTTGCATGTCATTCACATGTTCTCATGGTCATTAACTGATATAATAATCTTGATGAATGATATTTGATAATACTTTATTACTTGCTGGTCGATTCTTCATTTTTTGAATTTCACAATTCAGTTGTCAAAAGATGCCTTGATCTTCATTGCTTTGTTGCTTCTTATCTGTTTCAAAACCCTAGGTGTTTTTGGTTTTTCCAAGTTTTCCGAATGTTTTGGATTTTCAAAGATTCAAAAGATCACCTTATCAAAAGGAATTGGGATTTTCCCCCCAGCAGAAAACAAAAATTTATTATGGATGTATGAATTGATCAAGATCCAAACCATGGCAGGATACAAATGCAGATTGATTGATTCTGATAAAATCTAAGATAGTGAGCATGACAAGTATGTCAAAGATTAATAATTGTTGGTAAGCTATGAAATGGTTCAAAGCAATAGATGCAAAAGATGGAATGGATAAGCTAACATAGATGGAAGTGATAGATGTGATAGGATGGAGTGGATAGGTGCGCAAAGCGATCTCATAGATGGAAGAACTCACTTTTTTAGATAGTGCCTGTTTACTAGGTTTGCACCATCTAAATTTATTGCATTTTTTCTTTTCATATTTTGATTTTTTTTTTCTTTCTATTTTCACTATTTTATGCTTTTTAGGGATTTTCTGCTTTTCTGATTTTTACTGATTTCTTTAGGATTTTATATGCTTTTTATTGATTTTTTCCAGGACTTTATATCTCAACCATAGAAATTCTTGAGATGAATAGAATTGATAGGTTCATCAAACCAATCACCTTCAGGGGTAGATAACTTTTATGATCCTAAGCCATATGTTGCTACTATGACAAAAGGTTCTATCCAATTTGGTTCAAATTTACCCTTCTTTTTTCGGTCTTGTTGATTTCTTGGATTCTCCCTTAGAACTATATCTCCAATCTGAAAAATGTGTGGCTTGACTCTATGATTATAACTTCTTGCCATTCTCTATTGATATACTTTTGAATGATCTGTTGCATTTTGGCTACGTTCTTGGATCAGTTCAAGTTCTTGGAGTCTAGAGAATCGTTGTTCTTCCTCTGGTATAAGACTTTTCAAGGAAACTCGTAGAGAAGGTATCTCTACTTCTATGTGTAATGTGGCTTCTGATCCATAGAATAATCAATATGGAGATGCCCCATTGGCATGTGGATGCTGGTTAGGTATGCCCAAAGAGCAGGATTTAGCTGAATGTGCCAGTCTTTTCTAGCTTCAATGACTATTTTCTTCAAGATTTTCAAGATAGTCTTGTTTGATGCCTCAGCTTGACCATTTCCTTGTGGATAATATGGAGTAGAAAACCTATGTTGGATATGAAACTGCTCACATAGTTCCTTCACATCTTGATTCTTAAATGGTCATCCATTGTCAGTGATAATGGTCATAGGAACTCCATAGCGACATATTATATAATTCAAGATGAATGATGATTTTTGTTTTCCTATCACTTTTGTCAGAGGTACTGATTCAATCCATTTAGTGAAATATTCAGTAGCAGTCAGAATGAACATATGTCCATTAGAGGATGAATGATTTATCTTTCCTACCAAGTCAAGGCCCCATTGAGAAAATGGCCATGATCCGGCCATAGGATACAATTCTTGTGCTGGTGCGTGAATGAGATTCCCATGGATCTGACATTGTTTGCATTTATCGGTATATGTGAATGAATCTCTCTCCATAGTAGGCCAATAGTAACCCATACAAAGAAGTTTCTTAGCCAATGTTAATCCACTTAAGTGTGCGCCACAAATACCTACGTGAACTTCATTAAGAACTTTCTCAGATTCTTCCTGTTCAAGACATCTCAATAAAGTACTATCTAGACCTCACCTATATAAGGTATCAGCAATAATACTATAGTGGGATGAACGATAGATAAAATTTCTTCTTTGATTGCGAGATAGGTCAAGAGGAAGGATATTCTCTTTTAAGTACTGATAGGTTTGGTCGTATAAGGATTGGTTGATCCCCGATATATGGAAAATCATGTAGGTATGTTGGGATTGAATGGTAGGGGTTAAGATATCTTCCACGAGGAATTCGTAACACTATTGATTCTCCTAATTCTGCAAGCGAGATGTTATTGTAGCCATTGCATCTGTTGCTTTGTTCTCATTTCTTGGGATTTGAGTGAACGATACTTCTTCAAAGTGTTCTTTAAACTCTTCTACCAGCTATTTGTAGGGCATGAGCTTGTCATCCTTAGTTTGATAATCATCATTTATTTGGTTGATGATAAGCTGTGAATCACCATAGACATGCAATTCCTTGATATTCCATTCAATAACCATTTTGAGCCCAATAGTCAATGCTTCATATTCTGCAGTATTGTTTGTGCATGGAAACCACAGTCTATATGATTTTGGAATTGTGTGTCCCTGAGGTGTGATGAATAAAATTCCTGCACTGAGCCATATTGTGTATAAGAACCATCAAACTACAATTCCCAAAATTTTGTACTTACTGTCAGAATTTCTGCATCAGGAAATTCAATGTGCAATGGTATGTCATTTTGTAAAGGTGCTTCAGCTAATTGATCAGAAATGACCTGTCCTTTGATAGCTTTTTGATCAACATACTCTATATAAAATTTACTTAGTATCATAACCCATTTGGCTAGTCTACTTGTCAAAGTTGACTTGTTCAACAAATACTTTAGTGGATCTATCTTTTCTATTAGTTTCACATAATGAGTCAACATATAATGTCGCAGCTTCTAAGTTGCAAATACAACTACTGGACATGTCTTCTCTATTGATGTATAATTTAATTCATAGCTGACAAGTGTTCTATTGATGGAATACACTGCTCTTTCTTTTCCTTCTTCATCATGTTGAGCTAGGAGAGCGCCTAATGATACGTTTGTCACCAAGATATAGAGCAACAATGGTTTCCCTTTGATTGGTGATACCAATATCGAAGGATTCATGAGATATTCTTTGATTTGCATAAAAGCCTCTTCACATTTCTGATCTCATTTGAATGGAACAATCTTATGTAAAAGATGAGTGAATGGATTACATCTATCTGCTAATTGAGAGACAAATGTTTTGATTGATTGCAATCTTCCTTGTAAAGATCACAATTGACTTATGTTCTTAGGTGACGTCATCTCCAAGATGACTTTGACCTTTTCAGGATCTACTTCAATTCCACGAGCTAATATAATGTACCCAAGAAGTTTTCCAGAGGTTACTCCAAATGCACATTTCTTTGGATTTAATCTCAACTGATATCTTTCTAGCCTATCAAAGATCTTGCTTAAGATGTTAAATGTTCTTGTCTTGTATGAGATTTTGCAAGTATATCATCTACATAATCTTCCATAAATGTATGTATCATATCATGGAAAATTGTTGTCATAGCCCTTTGATAAGTTGCTCCTGCATTCTTAAGCCCAAATGACATAATATTCCAGCAATAAGTACCCCATGCACAGGTGAATATTGTATTTTCTTGATCTTCAGGGGCGATTCTTATTTGATTGTATCTTGAGAAGCCATCCATTAATGAAAACATCTCATGTCCTACTGATAAGTCCATAATATATCAATGTTGGGTAGTGGGAAATCATCTTTGGGACATGCTTTGTTCAAATATCTGAAATCGGTGCAGACTCTTATGCTTTTATCTGATTTTGACACTGGTACAATTCTTGAAACCCATTATAGATAGGCAATAGGTCTTATGAAACCCACATCTAATAGTTTCTTTAGCTCAACTTTTACAAGAAGAGCGATGTGTGGATGCATCTTCCTTATCTTTTTCTTAACTGGTTTTACTTTTAAATCTTTATTAAGATGATTTATTATAAGATCTGGATTAAGTCTTGGCATGCCTGCATAGGACCAAGCAAAATTCATTTATCTTTTTCTAAATAATTCTATGTATTTTTTCCTCTCTTTATCTAATAATGAGGCACCAGAATGAAGTATCTTAGGAACCTTTGATGTGCCAATGTTTATTGCTTTTGTTGGTTCTATTAGAATAGTAGATCTCTCCTAAAAATATGCAGGGAGAATGTCAAACTTTCCATCTTTTGGCGCCTCCAAGAGGTTTTCACCCCCAGATACGTCCTTTATTTTCCCTTTTGATTGATCTAGTGTTGCCATGAAATGGTTTTCAACAGTAGGGCTCTTTCCTTGTTTTATTTCAATTTTGTGACTGGAAACTTTGGCATTCTCTTGACTATAAGAAACATTACTTGATTCCTTAATGGAAGATATCTTAGGTGTTGTGGGCTCAACAACATTAAGATATACAACTAAGTCATGATCATTGGAAAAGACATCTAATTTAGGGTTTTCTAGATTATCCCAATCAATTAGTTCAGGATGAAGAAGGGGTAAGTCATAATCGTTGTCATCATTAGGTGCTTCAAATTTCATGACATAATGGTCATAATTTGGTGTAGATTAGGTAATGTCATAGATAGAATGATCTTGAGGATAGTCTCTCCCAAATGTTCTCCAATTAGTTCTAACAAAATCAGTATTAGTATTTTGTAGTTCACACTCAAATGGTTCTTCATCTGACATTTGTCCCTTAAATGAATGGATTATATCTGTTAGGCCCAATATGAAAAGCTAATGTACTAAGACGGGAGGGGTGAATCAATACTTCAAAACATTTCTTCAACAATATCTTTACTATTATGCATAAATCGAATAGTGCAGCAGCATAATATAAAACTAAAACTAATAGATAATAATCATACATGATTCACTCCATAACACATATATTTTGGTTACGTAGAAACTCTTGGTTAGAGAGAAAAACTGCGGTGGGGATGGCACCCACAACTTCACTACTGCAATAATAAAGAGTGCTCGATTAGAGCTACATGTTTAGCTATTTCTGATAGCTTACCCTATTAGGAGTAACAAGATCTATTAGATCTACCTTGCTAAAGGATTTTACAACACTTCACCTAAATGTCGCACCTGGTTAAAGGCTTTACAATTTATAGACTTGATTAGAGTCTTTTACCTTGTTAAAGGTTTCTCTTACAACTTCACAATATTACAATAAAATCATTACAAATATCTGCAACTTTACATCTGAAATGTTATAGTAGATTCTATGTGTTTAGAATAAGTTACCTTGCTTATAGCATACCTCGGTAACCCATATAGTAACTCGGTAAACCCTTCTATTTATTTTGTTCTTCGACTATTCTCTAAAAACCTTCTCAGTGACCTCTATGTTTCTGTAACAGTCTTCTCACACTCATGCACACACCTTTTAACTCTTAACTCATGTTGTATAAATAGATCTCTTATGAGGGTGATCCAATTCATTGCTTCGATCTTACAAACACAATTTATTGAATGAATAACCATGCAAAATATTTCATTGGTTTAGATAACCTCAAAATCATACACAATCTTTAAGTGCAATTTCCAATGTGATAACGGTTAGATGTGCCTCGATCTTGTAACACGTTTTCATGTGCATGTCCAGGTTCAATGAATCTGGTAACACGTTTCACTCGGTGTAAATCAACTCGATGTGTCATCTTTGCTGCTCGGTAGACAACTCGGTGTATACTGTGTTATGTGACTGCTTTCTTCTGTAACCAACTAGACTGTACATACCGACTGAATATTTCGGTAATAGATAACCGACTAGAGTATATAGTATAACTTTGACATAAAACTAATGGCAATCTGATAAGTAGTAACAATCTCCCCTTTTGACATTAGTTGAGATGTTTGACAAAAACTACTTTCAAAGTTATAACTCAAAAATCTATATACTTTGGAAAATGACTATACTGACAGTATATACAATAGTCAATAAAATAATATATAAGATATACTCCCCTTGTCAATATACTATACATAACTCTGATTTTGCCTGCTTGGTGATCTGTTCTTGTGTGTTTTTCTTACTGTTCTGTATACTGCTCGGTTCACTGCTCTTGGGTACTCTTCTTACACTGCTCGGTATACTCCCCCTGTATACTATACTCTGAATACTATACCATTCTCTCAAGACTGTATCAAAACTGTATCACTCCCCAAATATATGGTATCACTCCCCCAAGACTATATCATATTACTCCCCAAATATATGGTATCACTCCCCCTTTTTGACAAACATCAAAAACTTAATTTCCATTCGGGGGCGGTAACTGGTCAAAAATGGATTTGTACTTGGTCCGGGCGTCGGTGACAGTGACAGAGAGTGCATCCTTTACATTGTCCATTAAAGAATTATGTGCCTGAATATCAACCAATAGTGATATTAAGCCATCTAGAGTGCTTCCCTCTTGAGTAGTAGATAAGTATGTGGCTCAGTTGATCTATTCTTGGACTGATGAAAGATGGGGAAGGAATAATGTCTGAAGTGTCATTATGTCCATCCTGATCTTGTGTTCATCATTTTTTAAGTCCAACTGTTGAGCCATGAGCTGTTGAAGCTTTGTATAAAAATTCTGAATTGAATTTGGCTCGGTGGTCAACTTATTTGAGAGATTGGTGATCTCTTTCTCAATTGCCTCTGTTTTATTCTTAATGTCTTTAATGAATAAAGAAAATGTGTAGAGTTTCTGAAATAAATAATGAATGTGCTTGAGTTGAGGAGTCAACTCAACAATAAATTTGACAAGTTTAACTTTGCCAATAGCTATAGCTTTTTGTACCTCTTCTATCATTTTGGCAATGAGCTCTTTGTCTTTCAACTTGCTCAAATACTCTGATGCATCTACTCCAAATGTCTCTATCTTTGTTAGGAGTTCATCCAGTTGAATGTGGATGGTTGCATCTGTTGATACTGTAGCTTCAGGTAGCATATCTATTAAAAGTGCTTTTACCTTCTAAAGTACTTTCTTTTTCTTTTGAATGGCCATTTGCTTCTCTTGTTCGGCCTTTGCTTTGCACAGTTCACTGAAATCAATGAGTGCTTTCCCCTTTAATTTTGCTATGTCTACATTGGGCAACGCTATTGGTTTTGACAAATCAACTTTAAAACTATGCTTCTTCACTTTCTTTTCTTTACCTTTCATCGATGGAACTAAGATAATTGCTTGTGAGGCTTGATTACCCTCGGTAGGTTGCTTGGTAGAGGCAACACTGTGATCAGTTCCTTTAGCCTCTGTAGAGTCCTTCGGTGTCTTGGTATTTGGTGTCTCAGTTGCAACATTCTCAGTGCCAGAAGGTGCTTGAGTAGTACCTTCTCTTGTTGCAGATTTGTGACCTTCAGTGCCTTGATCTATATCCCGAGGAGTTTCGGTTGAGACAGGTTGCTTGACTGGTGGATAAGGCTGAACTTGTTCCAAGACTGATTCACTAGATACAAGTTTTGCATATGCAGTGCCTTCTATCATTTCCTGGTCCAGGGCCTCTGAATCCATGACGTCTTCATCTATTTGAATGGTTTCAGCAGGGTCTTGTTCGATAGCATCAGGACCTTGCTCGGTGACATCAACGATTTCAATTGTATCTTGCTCACCTGCATCCTTGATTTTAAATATTTCCTGCCACTTTGCTTTTGTCTCATTTTCTACGTCAATATATAGCACATTCATCAGTTTTAAGGCTCTCTGTTTGACAAGAAACTTTGAATTGTAGGTTGTCAGATGTTCCTTTATTTCAGCTACTGACATATCAGGAAAGAGATGGACTAGACTTCTTTCTCTGATTTGTTTCTCTGAGTCCATTGCATACTTCCACCTATTATCAATATGCAGATATAGTTCATTTGGAAGTGACTTAGCTAGTTCCAATGGAGCTAACCGGAACTTTAGAAGTATGCAGATGACAACTTCTTCAATTTGTCTCTTTTCGTCATTGTTCCTGGTTTCATACTTAACATAGCTAAATCCTCCAAATCCTCCATATTCTTTCAGATTAGCACAGAAGTTTTCAACACTATGTACATTTACCTTCTTGCTCTTGACAATTTGAAATTTGCTTGCATCTTCTGATTCGGTATCACTAGACTCTTTTGCCAAAATGAGTCTCCGAGTAGATTTCTTGTATGTCTTTGTTACCTTGGGAACAGTAACACTCTTTGTCTTCTTACTCGGTGAAGCTGCAGATGCTCTAGTGTTAGGTCGCTTTACTGGAGGTGGAGTCGGTGAGACTTTTGATGTGTCCTATTTCTTTCTCTTTAACACTTTACCCTTAGGCAATTCAGTGCTCAATGTTATAGCTACCTCTTCGGCTTTAGATTCCTCTTCGGTAATGGCAATGGTGCCTTTGATAGGTGTAGAGGAAGAGTCTTCTCTGAATTTCTCAGACAATGCCTTAATCATCTTTGTTTCCTTTCTTGTAGCTTTGGGTACTACAATATTCATCTTTACCTTTTCCTTTACTTCATCATAGGTAGCATACCTCAGCTCGGTAGCATGTCTGGGCAATGTAAGAAGTGCATCAATTTGCTGTTTTGCGATGTCAAAATCAATCTCGTAATAGTAATCGGTGTCAACTTCAAAACATATATCATTTTTGTATTTCTCTACTAGCTGGGGTGGAATCCTATATCTGTTATGCATTTTCTCTTGGAATTTACTGAAGTAATCATCCATGATATCATTGAAATTATCACCTAACTTCTTAATGAAGTCATTAATCTGATGGGTGATAGGTCGGTGTAGCTCCCAAACAACTTTACCGACTGATGGAAAGAATTTTTCAAAGTAGAAAAACATGCATACCAGTAGTGATCCAAATTTTAGAGTATTAGCCAAGTTGTTCTTCTTCAGCTTCCTGATGGTGTTTAGATTTTCAAATAGGTTCTTCAGCAATACCTTGCATAGGTCAATTTTCATTCCCTTTTTCACAATTTTGTAAGCCAAGTCTACTGCTGCATAGGGAACACTGTTTTCCCTTGCCGATTGGAAGAAACAGTAGCCCATTACTCTAATGGCAAACTTTAGTTCTTCATCTGTGACATTATTCAGTTTCAATCCTCTGCAATCAGATTCCACTACGGTTAAACTGATCAATTCCTTCTGTGATATCATCTTCTGGGCTCGGGCATGATCATAGATAGGGTAATCGGTAATCAGATGAATGATTTCCTTGTTAATCTTAAATGGTTGTTCTTCTAGCCACATGAAATCATCATGAACTCTGCTCAGAATAAACTTGACCCACTAGGGTTTGAAACATGAGGATAGGTTAGGGCTTCAGTTAATCCCTTGACTTTGATGTGCTCATACTTGCTATTCAATATACCATCGGTACATAGCTCATCATAGGTGTCTCTGATTTCAACATGACCGAGTTCTTCAACACGACATTTGGTGAAGAATCTCACATCTTCGACTAGTAACACTCTATCCGGGATGAGTGAAAAGGCGGTTTTGTCATCCAGTTCAGAAGCGACTTTGGGAGTCAAAGAGTATTTTAGTGAGGGCTTCTCTACATTCTTGACAACTATGGGATCTTGGATCTTGGGCTCCATTTGAAGATTTCAGATAAAAAAATAACAAAGAGTCCTTAGGGTTTTAGGATTTGAAACAACAGATGCTTTATACTTAGCAGATAATAGCAACTAGATACGCTCGGTAAACTAGCTTAACAATATGTTGAGATTTGATGTAAATACCTTGAATTTGCTTTGTAGGAGGTTTGATCACCTTTGAATCACTTGCTCTGCTTTCTCGAAAACTTGGTAAGTGTAAATGACTGCGAAAATGCTTTTAAGTACACAAAATACCTTATCGGGATTCGTGCGGGTTAGGTCAAAAACATTAAATGCACTCGGTTCCTCTTTAACCGATTTACTCTCCTTTTTCTGTTTTAACCGAGTAACCAAACTTCCTTCATTTACCGACTTGACAGGCTTTGTGTTTTCACCGACTTGACAAGTTTCCTGTAAAGTGCTTCAAAAGACTTTGATAGAATTTCAAACTTACGATTACATCTTAACTATGCTGATTTTGAATTAAGTACATAATAGAATAGGAACTGTTAAGATTTTAACCTTCAAAGAATGTAGTCCCTTCATACCTTTACCAATTAATTTGGAATAGGTGCACCTAACTCAGTAGGTAAGGTGCTTTCTTCATTTGACACAATTTCCTTCTTTTTCCAAATCATCTTTAAATTTTCTTTTATTTCTTCAGTGTCTTTTCTAGGTTGATCTCTGCAATCTCCAGCTAAGTGTCCCACTTTGTGACAATGAAAACATGCCATACCAGGATTTCTCCATGATCTTCGGTTGTACATCTAAAACCTTATAAAATAGTTAGCATTAATATGTCCATATCTTCCACAACATTCACACCATATCCTTGTATTGCAATCCCATGGTACTGCAGAATGTTGTCGGTAAGGATCTATGTGAGTTCGGTAACCTCTAGCATTTGCTCGATGTGCATACCACATATAGTTCTTTTGCTTAAACCAGCACTTCTCGGTACTATGTCTATATCTATTGCAGTTTTTACAAAACCCTTTGAATTTTGCCTTCTGATAACTGTTAATAGACTTTGTCCTACATTGATTAGATGTGTGACCATATTTATTGCAATTGTAACAATAATCATTGGACTTAGTGGCATTTGGTTGCTTACCTTTTTTGATTTGGCATATGTTAGCAGTGTGACCTTGATTTCCACAGTAGTTGCAAATAGGCTTCTTTCTTTTGATGTTATTCTTGTTTCCAACTTGCTTTGATGATTCTCCTCTCTCGGTAGTATGAATTCCCTTCTCGGTAGAGTCTTTTCCTTTGTAACCGAGTCCTGCATCTTTGTTGGGTCTTCTTGCATTCAGTTGCTCATCCAACATCTTTAATGCTTCATAACTCTTCTTCAGTGTTTCTATGGATTTCTTCTCTGTTTCAAGTTCATCGGTTAACTTTGATACTTCAAGTTTCAATGCTTGATTCTCATCATTCTTCAGAATTGCTCCATGATGTGCATAGCCTAGTTGATCTGATAGGTTTTGTTGAATTCTAGTCAACCTTGTGATTTCATCATTCTTATCAGATACTAAGACTTCAAGTTGTTGTTTCTCTCTTTCTAGATCTCTTACTTTATCCTCAGCTCTTCTCAATGCATCTAGATTTTCAGTCATCCGTGTGTTGAAATGTTCATGTTCTCTTTTCATTGCTTTTAGTTGATCAGCCAGTGCTTTATTCTTTTCTTTCAATACTCCAATCATTTCTTCAGTCTCTTCAGATATACTGCTCTCAGATGATGTCTCAATTTGTTCCACTAACTCTTGAGAGTCCTTCAAATCATCAGATAATCTTCTTCTCACTTTCAGAGATTTTTGCATTTGCCTTTGCATGTTTGCAATCACTTGATTAGCATGATCCAACTCTTCTTGCAGATACACAATCCTCCAAGATTGTTTATAGCCTTCCATTGATAAGATCTTTCTCTTTAGATAGTTAAACCCTTTTCCAAGATTCAAGCTCTGATACCAATTGTTAGGCCCAATATGGAAAGCTAATGTACCGAGAGGGGAGGGGTGAATCAGTACTTCAAAACATTTCTTCAACAATATCTTTACTATTATGCATAAACCGAATAGTGCAATAACATAATATAAAACTAAAACTAATAGATAACAGTCATACATGATTCACTCCAAAACACATATATTTTGGTTATGCAGAGAGAAAAACTGTGGTGGGGATGGCACCCACAACTTCACTACTGCAATAATAAAGAGTGCTCGATTAGAGCTACATGTTTAGCTATTTTTGATAGCTTACCCTGTTAGGAGTAACAAGATCTATTAGATCTACCTTGCTAAAGGATTTTACATCACTTCACCTAAATGTTGCACCTAGTTAGAGGCTTTACAATTTATAGACTTGATTAGAGTCTTTTACCTTGTTAAAGGTTTCTCTTACAACTTCACAATATTACAATAAAATCATTACAAATATCTGCAACTTTACATCTGGAATGTTATAGCAGATTCTATGTGCTCAGAATAAGTTACCTTTCTTATAGCATACCTCGGTAACCCATATAGTAACTCGATAAACCCTTCTGTTTACTCTATTCTTCGACTGTTCTCTAAAAACCTTCTCGGTGACCTCTATGTTTCTGTAACAGTCTTCTCACACTCATGCACACACCTTTTAACTCTTAACTCATGCTGTATAAATAGATCTCTTATGACGGTGATCCAATTCATTTCTTTGATCTTACAAACATGATTTATTGAATGAATAACCATGCAAAATATTTCATTGGTTTAGATAACCTCAAAATCATACACAATCTTTAAGTGCAATTTCCAATGTGATAACGATTAGATGTGCCTCGATCTTGTAACACGTTTTCATGTGCATGTCTAGGTTCAATGAATCTGGTAACACGTTTCACTCGGTGTAAATCAACTCGGTGTGTCATCTTTGCTACTCGGTAGACAGCTCGGTGTATACTGCGTTCTGTGACTACTTTCTTCTGTAACCGACTAGACTATACATACTGATTGAATATTTCTGTAATAGATAACTGACTAGAGTATATAGTATAACTTTGACATAAAACTAATGGCAATCTGATAAGTAGTAACAATATCAACACACACGTCTT
The DNA here is from genome assembly GCF_030272615.1 of Cryptomeria japonica. Classification (NCBI taxonomy): domain Eukaryota; kingdom Viridiplantae; phylum Streptophyta; class Pinopsida; order Cupressales; family Cupressaceae; genus Cryptomeria; species Cryptomeria japonica. The sequence goes on along the minus strand of NC_081405.1, from coordinate 685,999,160 downwards.
TAGTACTACAAGTTCCTTCTTGATTATTTTCAATAAATTCATTTGCATTTTGAAGTTGGCATACTTGTGTACATGATATAGAATTATTTTGCTAGCTTTTGTCTTCTTTCAAACTTAGTTTCTTCTGAACTAATACTCAATCTTACTTGACCATCTCTTAGTTCTTCTATGGTTCTACCATACCTTTGTACATCTTGCTCTTTATTTGATAGAAATCTGATATTTCTAGATGCTTGTTCCATATCTGTTTATACTTCTTGTGGCGTTACTTCTTTGTCTTTGTCATCCCCTTTCGTTTGTTGTCTTGTATATTCCTCTTTTCTCTAGATTCTGATTTCTTCTTGTCTTCTTTCTAACTCCATCTTTTGTTTTGTAATAGACAAGTCTTCCTTTGTGATAGCTGCTTGCTCTTCATTTTTTTCTTCACTTGATATACTAGATGGGACATCTGGACCCCATTCATATTCATTTGAATCTGTCTCTGAACCATTGTCTAGGACTATACCACTATGCCACATAGGAATGTTGTATGGTGCAAAAAGTTCCCTAATTTCTGCCATCTCGATTTTCACTGCTTCTAGAATATCTTGTTCAAATTTTGCACTTGCTCGTATTCCTTGAACCTATTGACAAGATTCTTCTTTTCTTTTGATTGCAATCTCCTCTTGTTGTTTCTCATGTTCTTCTTGTTTCTGCTTATTGGCTACTATTTATGTTTCTTGATGTAGCTTTTCTTGCCATTTTTCTTCTTTAGAGACTCATTTCTTTCTCCACTTTGGTTGTTCATGATTATGTTGCTTTTAATTTGATTTTAGATATCCAAGTCCCGATTTATCTTCTTTAGATTGTGAGTGAGGACAAATAGGTTTTGAAATACCTTGATGTCGCTTACCAACTGGTCCTTTTCCTACGTATCCTATTTTTTGCATGATCTTATAACCATTGCCATATTGTTCTATGGGAATATTGACTTCTGCAGTTGTTGCTATAGTTTCATTTTCATCTTTGTTCAACCAACCAAGAATGTCCTTGTCTTCGGTTTCTTCTTCAAGTGTTCCAACTCTAACAAATTCTCCGTTAAACATGTCTTTTGATTTCTCTAAGGTCTTTGATTGGATATTTGTAGGGTTTCCATATGACTTAGGTGAAAGTGGAAAATTATGCAAAGAATATTTTCACATTCCTTCATCATTCAATTTGAGCTTTTTCTCAAAGGTTTCCCATAAATTTTCTTGAATCTCTTTGGTAGGATATATTGATTCTCTGTTATGTGGAACTCTTGTATCTTGTGTTGGCTTTAGATTATTGCAATATTGGCTAGAGTCGGCAATTATAGTGACCTCTTGTCCTTCATGAGGAAATATTACACATTGATGATATGTAGAAGGAACATCTTGCATGGTGTGAATCCAAGGCCTTCCTAGAAGAATGTTGTAAGAGAGGTTCAAATCTAAAACTTGACATAATGTATTTTTTTCCACAGGTCCTATTTTAACTGGTAACACCACAGTTCCTTTAGAAGAACGCTTTGCTTCATCATAAGCCTTAATAGTTATTTTCTTCTTTGGATCTACTGCATTTTCTGAATATCCCAAATCTTTTATCAAACTTAATGCACAAATGTTTAAGCCCGCTCCACCATCTATGAGTACGCATTTGACACGAGTTTTATTAATGGTGACTTCAACATGTAAGGGAGCATTGTGAGGATGTTGCAAGGGCGCGCCATCATTTTCCGAAAATGATAAGCAATGAGGGGCTATAAGGTGTCCCACCATGTTTTGGAACTGATCCACATCCAATTCTTTTGAAGCTATCGTTTCTACTAAAGTTTTTTCCAAAATTTCCTTAAGCATAGGTGAAACTTTGAGAAGTTCCAAAATTGATATTTGAGCAGGTATTCTCTATAATTGCTCTACTAAATTGTATTGTTGTGAAGTGGATGTTGAGTCTTTTGTTATAATAGGAAATGTGACCTTTGCTTTGCTTCTCGTAATGACATTGATTGGTTCTAAAGGTGGATTATCTTTAACAATGATGACATTTACCACATCATCATATGTATAAGTGTAGTTCACTTTGGCTTTTCCTTTGTCATATTTTAATTGGGATTATTCACCTTTGTCATAATTCAGAATTGGTGTTTTGAAAGCTAGGTGTGATTCATTTGTCTTATGGCTATCCACTGTGATGGTTCCATTATCGATTAGATCTTGGATAAGGTGTTTCAATCTTTGACAATCATTTGTTTGGTGTCCTTTATTCCGATGATAATTACAAAAATGATTGTCATTCCACCAATTAGGCTTGACTTGTGGTTCATAACTTCTTGCTTCTGGTAAAACAATCAGTTTGTTTGCAAGAAGAGTTTTTAAAGTTGATTCCAATGATTCTCCAATGTTTGTGAATTTCCTGTGAGGATTGGAGAAGAAAGACTTGGTTTTATTTCTTTTTTGATTGTTATTGTTTTGTAGCACTATTGTCTCCATTTCCTCTGTTGATGACATTCCTAATCTTTGACTAGATCTTGGGTTTGTCATTGTTGACATTGTTGTTGTTGTTATTGTTGTTGTAAGAATTATTGTATAGTTTTAGCTCTCCTTTCTTTACCATCTTGTTTTATATTTTTAGACCACTCTCAATCATCTTGGCGAAGGAGGGAGGACATTGCATTTTTAGTCGAGAACTCATTTCACTGATAAGATTATCAATGAATATGTCCATCTTTTCTTGATCGGGTACATCTCTTGGATACCTATTAAACATCTGTTTCCATCGCAGCAAGAAGATCATAAAAGATTCACCATTTTTTTTGTTTAAGACTGCATAAATCCAGTATTGTTATCTCATTCCTTACATTGTAGGAGTATTGTGAAATAAATCTATTCACGAGTTCTTCAAAAGATTTGATTCCGAATGGTAAGCTTGAAAACCATTCCATTGATTGTCCATTTAAAATCCTAGGGAAAAGACACATCAAGTAAGTTTCGTCGTGTGAAAATTCCATACTCATTGTACAAAACTCCCTAATGTGATCTCGAGGATCAAATTTTCCATCGTATTTGTCATATTTAGGGATCTCACAATGTTGTGCAAAAGGTACCATATTCAATTTTTTATCGAAAGGATATGGGCAGATATCTTCCAATGAATACTTCTTGGAGCTTGTTCCATTTTGCATATCTTGTATCTGTTGTTGTAGAGTTTGCATTTGTTGAGTAAGGTTTAACACCAGATTATCCATATAGTTTCTCCTTTTTTCTTCATAATTTATTTTATCATTACGCTCTCTTCTTGTGTCATCATGTTCTTTTCTTGTCTCTTCATGACTTTCTTTTGTTACATCTTCGTTATTTGGATCATCTGTGTTTTGGTTGTTACTTGCCTCCGCATCTTGTTTCAAGCTTTCTATGTTAAAGCCTTGTGGCAATTTAGCTCTTGATTTTGCCAACATCAAAAGATATTTCTCTTTTTGTTTTGCCAATAATTTTTCCATTAGTCTATCAAATTTGAAATCTTGCTCAAGGTCTCTAATGGTGTTATTGGCAGCTTCTTCATCAACGGTGGTATACCCAAAAGTTTGGAATATTGGATTATCTTCTTCCTCCATTTGTTTTTGTTGTTTTCTAAGTTGTTCGTATTAAGCTCTAGTCCAAACTGGCATGTGATTGTTTCAAAAATTTGAAGTTTCCAAAGAACAACTCAATAAGTGATTATTAGTTTAGGAAGATATGCTTTGTTGATTTTACCACTATTGTTTGTTCGTTGTGATAAAGCGTCTCTTTGTTGAAAAGCATGTCCTTGAAAAATTTCTCCGTCAAACTCTGTCCCGCAGCCACGTAAATAGCGACGAAAATGGTGTAGGAATGTCCTATGTTTTAATAAGATCTTGCGATTGATATACAAGAATCTTATTCTTTTCTAAGTAGCTTTATAACCGAGTTTTCTTTTCTTAAGGCGATACTTAAAAGTCATATAAGCATCTAATAGTTTACAAGTTTGTTTGATTCCAAAGTTCGTGCAATTCTGATTTTGATATGACCTAGGTTCAAAATAGGAAAGATATATCCAAGATAATGAACACAAGATGATTTGATCAAGCTTCGTGATGGAGGATTTGATATATTCTGATGAGAAACTTGACAATGATGTTGATTTTTGCACTTAAAATGTTTGAATCAATAGCTTGTTGAATGTTTATGCTTATGGAAACCTTTCAGAAATAGCCAGTTGGATTAGTAACCTAGTTATTGAACTAGTTTGAAAATGTGTGATAGTTTAGAGACAAATCTACTCAAGAAGTGTTTTGATACTGATGTTCAAATTTTGGTTTGATATGCTTTTTAGATGTGAAAGAGCCTTTGTGCTACTTCTTGTGGCAATGAGTGTTAACTTATGAGATAAAAGCACTATTTTGTTGCTTGAAAGTGCTATTCTGATTATGTTTCAAGGATTTTCCTCAAATCCTTTAGCAAGTTGTTGGATTTTCGCTCATTTTTAGATGATGATTTTCTTCAATTTTTTACCATTTTGAACATATCATAGACATAGAAGACAAAATGTTTTTGAAAAACAAAATGCATAAGCAAGTACAAATCCTAAGGCAGGTTGAGACAATAATTGTTGAATCTCACATGGGGTTTCCCCCGAGGCTACACTATTCAAAGCACATATTTAGATGCTTGACCCCACTGGCTCCACCCTCGGCACTCACTTCTCTGGGGCAACCAAGCACCAGTTTCCATGAAAACTCCCCATGGCAAACTTTATATCTCTACTAAGAACTGTATGTGTGTGAGCTGCTTCAGAGGTCCGACCTCCTACGCCAACAATTAGAAGGATTTTGGCAATTAGTACAAGTGGTTTTTAGTAAAGGCTTCTGGTCATGTGGCCATACATGCGACACTTTCATCTCTATTCCCAACTTGTATAGGTTACACTCCATAGGGTTAATGGGGAAACATAGTGTCGGTATGGACTTATCAATACATGTTGCTTGTGACTTTTGTCACAAACACGATTTATTTAGAGTGGATTGGAAGGACTCGGTATTATCATGTTTCCACTTTGGGTCATTCCCCTCTCACTGGCCCCTCAAGGCAACTCGGGAAGGCAGGCCCTCTAAAGGTTATACATAAAAGAAAGTAGGTCTAGTTTTCGGATCACCGTATGATGGTGAGAGCATACTTACTGTAGCGTCGTAAATTGTGCGCACTTGCTAGGGTGGTACAATTTCACACCTAGTTTAGCACCCGCCTTGGCGCATTTTGCATCTTTGCATTGCATTTCCCCTTTAGCACTTAATTAATTAAAGTAATTAGGTCTAAGGGTTCTATTTTATCATTCCATATCATAAAGTTGGGCCCTTTTCATTAAAGTGTGCCCCTTTCATTTTATTCCTCTAATACATCATTTAATCAAAAACCCTAATTAGGTCCTATTTTGAACTTGGGGGCTTGATTTCGGGGGTCAAAACATCTCGAAATCAGTTATAACTTCAGGATTCTCTCTAAAATCATCATATCCGACGGCCCTGAAAATTTGGTGAAAAGTTGTTGGGACCATGGCGCCCAGCGTGCACATGGTCTCGGACATTTTTCCCAAAATTTTAGGAGCATGATCCAATCATAAAATAAAGCTTAACCCCAAGATATTGGCGGGAGATTCAATCTCTAGGTCGGCCAAAAGTTGAAATTAAGACCTAGGGTTTCATATATAAGAGCTCTCTTTCTTCATTTGAAAGGATCCAGATTTTTGGTTTCAAGGACCTTCTATGCAGCGAAAGAGTAGATCTTTGAAGACTCCAACAACATTCAACATCCATCCATCAAGCATTAATCAATTTCATTCATCCATTTAGGGCTTTGAAGGCATTGAAGAGCAATAGGGGATTACCAACTGAAGATTGGCTTGTACCCCTCCCTTGGGGTTGGGTTCGGGATTCGGATGACGCTGCAAGTTGTAGATCCGGGAGAAGCAAGCCGAGACAACACTCCACACCAAGTTTTAGAGAAAAAGACCAGGACAGGGGCGTGGGGTGCCCTGGTCCTGCCAGGACAGGGGCGCTGGGCGCCCTGGTCCCTCTGTCAGACAGCAACTTTCAGCAACTTTCTGACAGCTTTCCAGGTTGCAAAATAGCAATTTCAGGGGCAGAATTAGGACAGTGGCGCCCGCGCCCCCATCTCGAACATTTTCACTCAAATTTTAACTCCAGGTACACATCTGCATTCTTGTCTTGTCCTTGTGTTTATAGCTTTCCATTGTTTAAGTTCAATTCTGCAATCTTGTTATTAGTTCATACTTGCACTTTGGGGTTAGGGATTGAAATTGCATCATTCTATCTATCATTTGCAACAAAGGAATAGAAATCCTAATAGGTAGCCCGTGGCTCTCTCTTCCACAAAAAGAAGTAGCCAATTGTGTGATACCTCTAGGCTCTTTCGTATTCCACAAATGTGTGATTGAAAGTGAGATTAGGGCATGTTTACTTAGTGTCACTTTTTCCCCCACACATTTTGGTGAACCCGACGTGAATTCCAATCTTCTCTAATTCTGATTTATGTTTTCAAATTTGAGTGTTTAAGCTATTTCAAAATCAAATTTGTATTTACAAGTTTTAATTTCTTGCAAGATTCAAAAATCTAGAGGAAATTTTTGCTAAAACCCTAATTTTTCAATTCAAAGTTGAACTTGTGGATAGCTTAATTGGGCTCAATAATTTCAAATCTGATTTAGGAACTCATTTGAATCATAAATTTCATTTTTATAAATCTAAATTCTAAGTGCTTGCATTGGTTAAAATTAAACATTTCCTTCTATTTTGCATGTGTTATCATTTGAAAGAGGAAAATTGTTGTCATGATGCATTCATTTCATAGATGTGATAATGGGTTAGCTTCCCTTGTTTCAATTTTTCCTTCTCCTAAAGAACCTCCCCTCATCTATAACAACATTTTAGTGCCTAAAAGAGTTGCTTCTGATCCCTTTGAGACTCTCCCATGCTCTAAGGATGAAGACTTTAAGAGTGATCTTGACAATTCTCCTAAAATGTGCCCTTCCTATTTAGCTATCCTAGAGGAAGAGAATGATATCATAAACACCTTTCTTAATGTTACTTCATCTTCCCTACATGATGCCTCTCTAAGTGAAAAGGTATTGATGGACATTGACTTATTTTCTCCTAAAGTTGGTCCTTCCAATGGGGGCATGTTAGTGCAACAAGAGGTTATGAACACTTCTTTGAAAGATCTCCTTCCTAAGCATGAGTCTTTGGAGAAATATGTCCATGTTCCTCCTAAAAAACACTCCCCTCATGAGGATCCTTTTGTGCAAGAAGATGACATTATCCCTACATTTCCTAGTGATGGCATTTCCTTTTCCAACAAAATTCCCACTAGAGATGATGAATTAATGATAAATGCTTACCCTTCTCCTAAAGTTTGTCTTACCCATAAGCATCCCTTAGAGAAAGAAGATGAAATAATAAGCAATTTCCTTAATTCTCTCTCCCCTAAAGATCACATTGAACATATTTTGAGGAAAGAGGATGAGTTTAACACATCTATTGATGCTCTCCCTCCTAAGGATGAGGAATTAATAAACAATGTTATCTCCTCTCCCGAAATTGACAATACTTCAAACATTCCTTTCAACCACTTCACTATTTGGGATGAACCATTAGAAGAAGGTGTAGATTATTCTCTACCCCATGAGAGAACCCTAGCCAAAGGGGATGAAATCAAGATTGAAAACTCCCTTGATAGTTTCTCACCTTCCTTGAATCTCAATTATTCTCCCTCTAAAAATAAAGCATCTCCCTCTCCTCAACTTGGTTCTACTCATAAGGATACCCTAGTTCAAAGCAAGATGGTTAACATCTCTTTCAAAGATCTCCCTCTCAAAAGTGAGACTTTAGAGAGTAATGTTGATCCTTCTCCTAGAGAGTTTATTCCCCATGTAGATCCTTTGATGATAGAGGATGATATTACCCTTCCTAGTATTACTCTGCCTACTAGAACATCAATGCCTACCCCTTGTCTCTCTCCTAAAATTGATTTAATCCGTGATGAGATTTTAGTGCAAGAGAAGACTATCAACAATTCTTCCAACACTTTTGTTCATACCCCTAAACCATCCTCAATCAATTTGATACATGTGAATGAAACACCTAACAAACCTCTCTTCACTGTCCAAGGTGCTTGTCCTTCTCAAAATTCTCAACCTTTAAATAAGCCTATCTTAGTGGTTCAAGGTGGTTATGCTAATGATTCTTTTTGCACTCCTAACAAACCTATTATTACTGTGCAAGGAGGCTATTCTACTAAGAGCCCTTATGAGTATGCTAAGCAACTGATTAGAGAGAGTTATAATGCGGTTGCTCATACCTATAACACAAGAAACAATAGGCAACCTAATCCTCCTCCAGTTATCCCAACTTCACTTCCTCCTTCCCAACCTATTCTTCCGCAAGCTCCTCGTATTTCACAAATGCTTAGTAAGGACTATGATCTCATAGAACAACTTAAAACTACTCCTGCTAAGATATCCCTTTGGGATTTGATCCAAACTTCTTCCCCTCATCATGGAATGTTACAAGATGCCTTGAAAGATTTGAATGTTCCTCCACCTAATACATCTAGTAATATAGTGTCTTTGGTTAACTCTGTGATGAATCCTAAAGCTCAAATTATGTTTACTCAAGATGAGTTGCCTACTAGTGAAATTCAACATCAATATGATCCCTTGATGATTGTGGTTATCATAAATGATGTTGCTATAAGACGAACACTGGTAGATAATGGTTCTGGCCTTAATGTGTGTAGCATTAATCTATTGCATAAGATGAATGTGGATACATCCCTTATTGAGCCTGACTCTCATCCCATTCGAGGCTTTGATAATGTGGCTAAGTCTTCATTAGGTATTATCACCTTACCCATCACAGTGGGACCTGTTACTTTGCCTACTCCTATCCATGTTATGTCGGGAAATCTAACATACAACTTGTTATTAGGGAGACCTTGGATTCACAGTATGCAAGCTGTCCCCTCTACATTGCATAGACAAGTTAAATTTATTTATAATAATAAGACATATACCTTGATAGGTGATACTAATTTTCAAGCTTGTTTGCAAACATCTACTTCCAAAGGGATTTCTTCTAAGCCTTCCTCTTCTAGTGATGACTCATTAAACAAGATACCTATGGATGAATCATCACCCTCTGATAATCAAAATTCTTTGGATGAGTCTGAAGTTCCTGAAGAAGATTCTCCTCAACTTGAATCTACACATGAAAAGGCTTTTGATCCTGAGAAGGTTCTCGCAGAAGACGATTGGGGATCTCTTGATTTTAATCCCACCTTTGTAGGTGAGTATAGGGTTCCTCCTAGAGAGCTTAAAGTTAAAAAGAAGGAAGAAACTAGAGATCAATCAGTCTTACCTGAACCTATGAGCAATAATTTTGTGGCTGCTTCTCAAACTTCTTCTCCTCACACCTCTAATTCTAAAGAATTTGATTCTTCGTCTTATGAAAAACATCCTTCTCTTTCTGAAATGGCTAATCATTATGGTCATGGTTTTCATATTTTGGCTAAGAGTGGCTATAGTGGAAATGGTTGTGGCGCAAATGAACAAGGAATTAAAGTTCCTTTAGAACATAACATGCATGAATATTCATGTGGACTTGGATATAATCTTTCTAGGCCCACCAAAGCATCTAAAAGACCATCTCTCAATGTGAATGCTATATTTAGTAGTGATGATGATCTCACTTCAACTAAATCATCTTCTACTTCTATCAACTCTCACTCCCCTCATAAGGAAATCTTGGCGATGAACAAATTTCTTTATGACTCCCCTCAAATTTCTAAATCCACTTATGAATCTTTATCTCCTATTCATCATAAAGTCCTTTCCTCCAGGGATAAGGCTCTAATAAATTACACTCATCCCTCTTCTAAGATTTCTTGTGACTTTTCTTCTTCAGTTTTTATCACTTTATACATGTTTTCGATCTTACTTATAGTTGAGCATTTAGCATGTCATATTCAAATACCTCATTTAGTCTATCATGTCTTTAAATAACATTAATGGCTATTATGTTGCTCATCATTATGTGACACTGGTAGCTCATTTACTGGGGGCTCATTGTCATTCATGATGGTACAATTTCAAGTGCAATCATATTTTTGAAGCAACATAATAGCCTAATTTTTCTATGTTATCTCTTGTTCCTATGGGGACAAGAGTGATTTCATACATCTCTTCTTTTGATGGTTAAAATTTCCCTTTGGGGTAATAGTGTGGAAATATTGATCATCTTTTCTTTAGAATTCTCTTTTCCTAGATATGGGAGAAGATGTGTATTCTCTTTTTTATCCTACCCACTTCTTGTGAGGAGCATTTTACATACACTAATGTCTTGCTTGCATGCACTCATGTCAGTATGTAGTACATTTTGCTTATGTCTAAATCTCTCCCTAGAAGATTGTGTAAGTCCTTCTCATTGTCCTTATCCTTGGGAGGCAATGATCTTTCCTTATTTTTATCTAAGGATCCACTTTTCCCTATTTCGTGGATGGTGTGAACTTTATTACTTGATGTTATTCCTTGTATGCATTTGTTGTTGTTTGTTCAAGGATTCTCTCTTACAAGAGGTGTAAGTCCTTAACTACAACCTCTTTTGCACTTGGTAAAATACATCCATAATGAATTCACTCTCACAATTGGGTTAAAAAGAGCGTCATCCTTCATTAAGAATCACTTTCACCTCGCAAAAGAAGGAAGTATTGCATTCTTATTCTCTTCTTTGTCTCACTCTAGAAGATGTTATATTTGGCTAAGACAATTCCTCTCGGGGATAGGTGTCTTTTGTACAAAGATCTCTTCTCCTCTAAGGATCTCCTTTACACATACTACAAGATATCCCTTTTCAACTATCTTATCCTTGCTTAAAGAGTGCAAAACTCCCTTGCTTGGATCTATGACATTGTTGCATTTTTGGGGTATCTTCTTTTGTGAAGGTAGGTATCCTTGTTCTACTTTGCTTATGACATAAACATTACACTTTTTGAGCAATGGGTCATTCTCGGAACCAGAGCACAGACTCTTAGAGCGAGATGTCTCCATTTTTCTTTTATGCAAGGTGATTATTCTCGGAACTAGAGCACAGACTCTTAGAGCGAGATGTCACGCTTTTGTACTATACATATACAGGTTGTAGCATACTCAGGCATAGACTCCTATGAGGTGCTTCTAACCTCCCTTACACACACATGCACGAGGTTGAGTGGAACTAGCGGCATAAGGCTAGACTTTCTCACTCTCCTCCCTTACATGGATCACCTAGACAGACTCTAGGGGCTAGTTTTCCATGTCCTTTTTCCCATGGATCACCTAGACAAGATCTAGGGGCGAGAAGTCCATGTTTTCTCTCTCACTATTCTTCTCATGGATCACCAATGTGTGTATTCATGCTTTTTTTTTCCTTTCTTTTCTTCTCTTTGCATTTTGTTTCCATTTACATCCTTCATCTTGTGTTAGAGAAGTCTCAAATCCTCACACTCTTTGTTATGTTGGAATTAAGATTTGGTCCTCTTTCTTACCAAATGATTCTCCATTAGTTTTTGATCTCATATCGAATCCTCTTGTGAGAATTTGTCATCAATATTCTTTAACAATTCGAAGTGGTAAACATGATACTCTGTTTCAACTCACTAAAATTAGCAAGCCGAAACAGGGGGGGGCATATAGCTACCCTCGAATTTTCATCACCTTCCTTAGTAAGCATTAGGTGATTTTGTGATCTAACGTGTGTTTTGTAGGGTGCGGTTCCTAACTGTGTACTGCAGATACCGCTGGGGGCTTCGTTCGACAGACTTATGGATATATCCTTTTTCAAATAATGTTTACTTTTCTATACTTTAGCTTGCATATGCACGTAGTGTTCATATGACTGCTAAAGTGGGGGCTAAATGTAGCGTCGTAAATTGTACGCACTTGCTAGGGTGGTACAATTTCACACCTAGTTTAGCACCCGCCTTGGCGCATTTTGCATTTTTGCATTGCATTTCCCCTTTAGCACTTAATTAATTAAAGTAATTAGGTCTAAGGGTTCTATTTTATCATTCCATATCATAAAGTTGGGCCCTTTTCATTAAAGTGTGCCCCTTTCATTTTATTCCTCTAATACATCATTTAATCAAAAACCCTAATTAGGTCCTATTTTGAACTTGGGGGCTTGATTACGGGGGTCAAAACATCTCGAAATCAGCTGTAACTTCGGGATTCTCTCTAAAATCATCATATCCGACGGCCCTGAAAATTTGGTGAAAAGTTGTCGGGACCATGGCGCCCAACGTGCACATGGTCCTGGAAATTTTTCCCGAAATTTTAGGAGCATGATCCAATCATAAAATAAAGCTTAACCCCAAGATATTGGTGGGAGATTCAATCTCTAGGTCGGCTAAAAGTTGAAATTAAGACCTAGGGTTTCATATATAAGAGCTCTCTTTCTTCATTTGAAAGGATCCAGATTTTTGGTTTCAAGGACCTTCTATGCAGCGAAAGAGCAGATCTTTGAAGACTTCAACAACATTCAACATCCATCCATCAAGCATTCATCAATTTCATTCATCCATTTAGGGCTTTGAAGGCATTGAAGAGCAATAGGGGATTACCAACTGAAGATTGGCTTGTACCCCTCCCTTGGGGTTGGGTTCGGGATTCGGACGACGCCACAAGTTGCAGATCCGAGAGAAGCAAGCCGAGACAGCACTCCACACCAAGTTTCAGAGAAAAAGATCAGGACAGAGGCGTGGGGCGCCCTGGTCCTGCCAGGACAGGGGCGCTAGGCGTCCTAGTCCCTCTGTCAGACAGCAACTTTCAGAAACTTTCTGATAGCTTTCCAGGTTGCAAAACAACAGTTTCAGGGGCAGAATCAGGACAGTGGCGCCCGCGCCCCTGTCTCGAACATTTTCACTCAAATTTTAACTCCAGGTATGCATTTGCATTCTTGTCTTGTCCTTGTGTTTACAGCTTTCCATTGTTTAAGCTCAATTCTGCAATCTTGTTATTAGTTCATACTTGCACTTTGGGGTTAGGGATTGAACTTGCATCATTCTATCTATCATTTGCAACAAAGGAATAGAAATCCTAATAGGTAGCCCGTGGCTCTCTCTTCCACAAAAAGAAGTAGCCAATTGTGTGATACCTCTAGGCTCTTTCGTATTCCACAAATGTGTGATTGAAAGTGAGATTAGGGCATGTTTGCTTAGTGTCACTTTTTCCCCCACACACTTACCTACTACTTCATCAAGCACAGAAAACACAAGTTCATTTTAGCCTTCTAAAATCTATGTGCAACTATTTTAAAGAAGTCACTCAGAATGCAAGTTGCATGTTGTTATTTTATCCCCCTTAGTTAAGCTAAATGAGCATGACATGATGTGTTACTTTCCAAAAATAGAACTCTTAATTAACTAGGTGAGGAAATGTATGAAATTTTCTTTAAAAACAATCCTGCACATGCATGTTAGTAGTTTGAAAAATTTAAGTTCTTGGACATTCGGACCTACATGAAAATTCTGTCAATTGCAAATAAAAGCACTATCCTAACAAATGCATTGCCTTTCACCTCTAAAGCACTAACCTAAAGGACAAAAGCGCTAACATGAAACACAAAAATGTTGCTTTGTAGACTAAGAAGCGAGAATTCTCTGACAAAAGCGTTAACCGAACTAACAAATGCGCTAACCTGAAGGACAAAAATGTTGTTCTGAAGATTAAATGCGTTGATTTATAAACAAAAGCACTAACCTAAATGACAAATGGGCTAACTTGCAGGACAAAAGCGCTAACCTATCAAATAAAGGCACTGTCAAAACTCACATAGGCATGAATCTGTATTACAAATGCATTAAATTTGCTTTTTGCAAGAACTAGACAGGATATTAGAAAGAATATTCGAGGCTCTAAGCCCCATGGTGGGTGCCAAAATGTGTCGACTTGAATTTCATAATCAGAATATTACCTGCAACATATTAGTTTCATAAAATACAAAGGAAATGCTATAGGAAATCCAAACTCAACCAATGAAACTATATGAAAATGATATAAAATAAAAACACTAATATTACCTTCATGATTTAAGTCCCATTGTGTCCTAACTCCATTGTTCCTGGTTGCAGATGGTGTGCTCTCAGACAAGCACTGATAGCTTCCAAGATGGCATATGAAGAATAAACTGATAACTGATAGTTAACTGATACTATGATATGCAATGCTAAATGATTATGCTAATTTTCTTCAAGATTAAAACTCACTGATGCATGAGTTTTCACAAATGGTGAGCTTGAAAACTCACTTGAAGACTAACTCTTTCTCTACTCAAACTCTTGATTTTATAGACTTCGAGAGGATAATATGACGTGGCCCAGATCAATGGTCATGATCAGATCTACAGATTTGGATGGCTGTGAGAAAAGGTGAAGGTTGAGAGAAAGGGGGAAGAAGAAGACAAGTGTCACTCATCTCACCTTGACTAGGTTGCTAACTGAGGGAATCTAGGGATGGTTGGAGAAGATGTAGGCACGAGAGGACAAGTGGACTCAAGTGCTTCCTAAGATGTAGGGATGTTGGAGGGAATATAGAATACGGTTAGGAAATATGTGTACGTACATAATATTTCATTAAATTTAGAGGTTGGAGATAAATGATCAATTAATATTGAAGAAATATTAATATCTTTAACCACATGATTGATGAGTTGGAAAAGGAAAGATGAAGTGGAGATGGAAGGTGAGTTGGATAAGAGATTTAATAATTTCAAAATTATTTAATATTTGAGACTATAGGATAGAAGAATAATCATTAGATATTAGATATTCAAATGATTGAAGGAAATAATTAAATATTTAGATATTCAATTAATTGATCAAAAGAATAATTAAATATTAGATATTTAATTAATTAGAGGAATAGGATATATGAATTAATTAATAAAATATTTCAATTAAATTAATTAATAAAAAGACACAAAATGAATTAAATAAATTATTCTTTTCAAATTAACTATTTAATAGAAGAATAAATATTAAATAAATATAAAATATTTATTTAATCGCTCATAGCCATTTTTATGTGTATACAGTTATTGTTGGCAATTGACACTCATTGGATTCATTTTGTTGTCATTGATGGCAACAAGATCAGATGGAAGTCATATACGGGCACTAGGAGGCATATACCGCCAGATACCGACTTTGGAGCATTCAGGGCTACACCAACACCAACACCGACACCGACATCAATACTTCATTGGAAGCTGACATCAAGGAGGATTTACTTAATAAATCATTTTGTAATTATTGTCAAGGTTGACATTGAATATCCTTTGTAAATGTATTGTAAGTTGGCATAAGACATTATTTGTAATGGGCATATAGGTCAGTCTGCTAGGTTATTTTGATGAATATGAAATGTGTGGATAGAAGAGAATATAGAAGAACTATATAATGCGAAATATATGTATGGAGAAAATTTTGTATGTGAAATGTTATAGCATGCAATGATTTGTAGATAGCTTGGAAAATATTCTTGGAGGAGAAGAGATACAGGTAGTAGTTCAGGGTTTATGAACCGGTACAGAGCAGAGCTAGAACCGGAACTCTATTTGGCATAGCAGATGCATTCTTGAGTTCATTTTCAGTAATTTAATTTAGCAGAAAGCTTGTAGTCAATGAGGCTCTTTAGTGATGAGCAGTATGCTCTAGGCAGTGTGCCTTCCTGCATGTGCATGCCCCTATTATATGTAATATCTTTTCATATGGCCAGTGAACTCATATTGTGGGTCACAAATCCCACTGTGGTTTTTCCTCTTTGAGGTTTCCCACATATAAATTATGTGTGTTATGGTGTTCATTTATGTGGATGGTTTATTTGCTTCTTGTTATATGCTTATTTTTTTACCGGTTTATATGTGTATGGTATAAAAGGATAAAAAATGTTCATACCAGCAGAACGTTGATTCACCACCCCCCCCCCCGCCCTCTCAGTGTTATTGGATCCCAACAATTGGTATCAAAGCTTGGTACCTTGAAAGAAGTTTAATAGCTTGAGGAAGATCCTGGAACTGAAATCTTTGAACATGGCTATGGAGAAGCAACTTGAGATGGCTCTTGAGGATTATGATGCTGAAAGGATGAAGAACTTGAAATTGCAATAAGAATTTAATTATGCAAATGAATTCATTCTTATCCTGCAAGAAAGGTTATCATCTGCTCAAGCCAACAGAAAGGAACTTTTTCAAAAACCGGATGATGAGGAAAAGAATGCTCTTAAGGAACAATGTTAGAAACTAAGTCAAGCAAACATGCTCATGAAGAATCAAATGCAAGATCTGACTATGAGGTTATCAAAAGATATTGAGGACAGAAAGAAGAAGGAAGATAATCTTGTTATATCTCTAAAGAACAAATTTGATTAATGTGGTAGATTGACTTGTGAGATTAATTTGTTGAGAACTGATTTGGCACACTCCCAGAATAATGAACAAGAATTTGAAAGACAAATAACTACTCTGAGAGATGATTTGACTACTACAAGTGAGTATAAAGAAAAATTTAGGATCAGTGTTGCACAGTTGGATGACTTATTGAAAAGACAAAGACAGATTGATGATTCTAGAGGACTTGGATTTGTACAAGGTGAAAACTCTGGTACTACAAATGAAGATCAGACAATCGATATGCAGAACTCATCAGAATAGAGGAAATCGGTAACGCAATCTAATGCTTATTAAATCAATGGTAGATGTTTTGTTTGCAACAAATTTGGGCATATGGCTAAAAAATGTAGAAATAAATCAAATCAAAACTACAATTATGTTCCTGGTCAATGCACAAATTGCAAGAAATATGATCATAGATCAGAAGATTGCAGAATGAATATTAAATGTCATGCATGTGGAAAGTTTGGACATTTTTTTAATCATTGTAGGTCAAGAAATGATACCGGATATGTCAAAACAATTCAGAAGAACAATGTTACATGTTACACATGCAACAAAATAGGTCATATTGCTAAGTAATGCAGAAGAAAGACTCAACCGGTTAATAATGATAAAGATAATGAGAAAGGAAAGCAAAAGGTAGATGAAATACAACAAGATCACACTAAGAGATGGGTTAGAAAATCTGAAGAACCAAGTGGAGATGGATCTACACCACTAAATCCACCTGTAGAACAGGGTATTCCTCCACCGACAGGAAATTCCACTAGTAACGGAGGCATAATCCTTAGGGGTTGGCAAAGTTATTGCTAAATTCTGCATATTACCCCGAAAGAGATCCAAGGAGATCTGGAGAATTGTGTTCATCATCGATGGAGGTTCACCCGACACATGATTGTGAAACCGCCATCTGTAGGGTTGTTGATGAAGAATTTATTACAAAAAATTAGGGTTTTATTTACTGAGAAAAGGGGGTAAGTGAAACCATTTTCACTCACCAAGCATTCAAGAATTCAGAGCAAAGAAAAGTTGGGTTAAGAGCAAGCAAAATAATTATGAAAGGATTTCGAGCAGTTATCTGAAGCACTCAATCTTCCACTGGTGTTCCCTCTTAGGTATTTTTTGAAATGGCATCTGCATCTTCAGCTCCTTCTTTCATTGCAAATCCCACCATTGTTGAAGTCAAGGATAGGTTAAGGCTAGTATTTAAGGAGGTTCCTGAAATTGCTAAAAAGGAAGACTCTGTGGGAGCATTTTCTAGGGTTCCTTACGACGTAATGTATGTTGAAGATGTGAGGACATACATTCACTGCACGCTGGAGGATTTGGGCACAAAGGACATCAAAAGCATGTATCAATCTGTGATACTGGGAGACTCCAGAACCATCAAACCAGAATACAAAGCTTGAGGATCTAGGGTTAACCAGTATTTTGTACATACCAAAATTCAAAGATGAGGTTATCAGATACATTCTGAGCAGGGTTCACAACGAATTCATTTGGCTAGATAGGCCTTACATGATCATGAAGGAGGCTATTCAAGCAGTCACCGACTTACCCAAAGTCAAAAAAGAACCTGGCAAGAAAGTTTCCAATAATGAGATCAAAAAACTCACTGGTGTAACATCTGATAGTAGATCAATGAGGATAAGCACAATCACCATCACTGATGTAAAATTTGCAAGCATGATAATAGGTTACAAGGTAACTCAATCCAACTGATTGAATTTTGTTACTAGTTCATGCATTCATGTTGCATATCAAATGCTAAGGAACAATGTGAAGTATTATTTATGTGAATGGACGAGGAGTGAATTGATGTTGAACTTTGGTAAGATCAAAGGAATCAAGAAAGACACTTTTAGATATAGAAATTTGATTGTTTGTTTAATGCTTTATTTCTTGAATGAGCTACCCAGTCTAGGGAAGAAGCATTGGGCTCATGACTTACCGGTAGGTATGTAGATCAAGGAAGCAATCACCAATCTTGGTACCGATGGAGATGAGAAACTTTGAGGTTATTTAAAGAAATTCCAAGAAAACATGAGGCAAAGGGAGATAATATCAAAGAACATTGTGGAGAAGTATTCCACTGATATCTGGTTTATGGTAAAAATTGATGAAACTCTTATGGAAGCAGTTGAACCAAGGACAATATGGGTGACAGAGCTTGGATATGAGGTGGATGATAGCATTTTTGAACTCTATGCAAAAATGTTCTTAGATGACCCACTAGATGATAAAACAGAGCATTTTGGTACAACAGGAGAGAAGGCTCTTGAAGTGAAAACCAGTTTTAACAGGAAGAGAAGAGAGAAGAAAATAGAAAAGATGTCTGCATATGTACAAGATGTAATTTATAAGATAGACACTCAACTGGGTTCAGGATCCAAACAAGCAGCTAAACCAACATAGGTTGGTACTGCAGAAGTGAAGAAACCATAGGTTCACATTTCCCCTATCACTTTTGATTTTGATTCTGAGGATAATGAACCTCTGGCTTTCAGAAGGGTAAAAAGGAAGAATGCGGTACAACCACCAATAGAGCAGAAGAAGTCAGAGCCTAGGAGGATACTTGTTAGAAAGGCAACTAAGCCTACTGCACCTCCACCATTGGCAAGGAAGCCTATGCAAAAGAGGAAACCAGTCACACCAGCAACCACAAGCAAAAAGAAGAAGGGTGATGATACTGAAATTGGTAAGACCACAATGACCTGTGTTGAGCTTATTGATGAAATTACAAAAGATGGAATATTGAAAAATGTATCAAAGTACTATGAAGATTTAGAAGATAATGAGCAAAATGAATTAGAAGAGACTATTTTGTTGTAAATAGACATTTATAAGAAATCCTTAGTTGAAATTTTGAAGGAGATACATTTAGCCTTGTATAATAAACTTGAGGCTAGAAGACTTGACGTTGTCGAGAGAGATAGGGAGATTAAGGAAGTAGCACTTTTGGAAATGTGTGGTGCTGTAAATAATGAGGAAATGAAAAGATGCATATATACTACAAATAGGACAGTTTTCAATAGTAAACCTAGGCAGATAAGCCTTATGATGGGGAGAGTAAATGAGGTGATAAATGAGACTAGTAAGGGATGGACCAAATTCTTTCAGAAAAAACCCAGATTTTCTCACATCTCAAGAAGAATTTGCAAGGGCAACAACTTCCACCATTCCTGTCAAATCAAAGGGGAAAGGTATTTTGGGTAGTTCAACTCCAATTTTGACACAATCGGTAGTAACTATAGATATTTAGACACAATCGACAGTTAAGGAGAGTGTACAGTCTGTACCGACACAAACCATTTTTGAGCAAGGCAATGTACAAGACACTGCAAATATTGTGGATAATACTCCACTGGTAGTAACTGACATTGTACCAAGTGGCGAAGCCACTGGTACAAAAGAGGTTGAGATGGACAAGGTAAAGGAAATTGAGTCCATACTAGTAGTTAAAATTGATTCCCTAGCAAAGGTTTTGGCAATTGACAATTCTCAGGTTGAGAAGAAATCAATCTCTGAGTTGAGTCCAACTGAATTGATGATGATGGCTACTCAAAAATTACTGAAGGAAGGTACTATAGATAAAGAATTAATTGATCAATCCGTCATAGAGTTGCATAGATTAATACCTGACTATCACATTGAAGATGGAGCAAGCCCTTCCAGCAAGCTCAAGACTTTAACAGAGTATATCTCTAACAATTTTTTAATCTCTGAGGCAGATTGCAAACCGACAGGCTTTGGATAAATTCACAACAGCTAAAAGAATAGCTTTTGATCAGATTATAGAAACAGAGAAGAAGAAAATTGAGGACAAACTTATTCCTATTGAGGTTTGTTTAAAACAATGTACAAATATTTACATAGTGTGTTGTAACATAGAAATTCTTATGGCTAATGTAGATAGAAGAATAAAGGAGTTATATGATAAGATAGCTAAAAATGCTAATTCTTTTGATGGATTGATTGCACTGACCACATCTATTGATGGAGAAATTTTATCCTTGGAGAACCAATTTTTTTTCTTTTGAGAAGGAGAGAGATAAATTCATGCGAAGAGAAAGAAGTCTAAGAGGATTGGTAGGTCCTAGATTAGATTCATTGGGTGTTCACAACAGAGAATGTATGGACATGATAGCTAAACCCACGCAAGCAGATGTCCAAGAGAAGGAAAAACATGCCCATTTACTAAGTGGACTAGAATCCATTTCTGATACTTTCAGAACTGGTTGGGATACGTATCTTCAATTATTGCAAAAGGCATACCCAAAAATCTTGAAGATGATTAAGGTCTAGTGAAACTAACAGTATTCATTTATTCTGAAATTCTTTCAATTCCTTCACTAATCTTTGGCATTAATGTAAAAGGGGGAGTATGCATATATGTGAAAAATATCAGAGAATACCAGATAAAAACACATGGGAAGTGTTAGTGAATAGATTTTGTCTTTCTTTAATTGAATTGATTCTAAGATTTGTTACCCCTTTGAAAGACAAAAGTTCAACTAAAAAATTGGGCAAGTGTGACATACATCACTTCCCTTTCAATTTTAGATAGGTACAACTCCCTCCATTATTTATTCAGGGAATAATCTAACTAAATAAACTGATATGATTTTAACCTGAAAGCACGTAAGGCTGCCTACTTCATTCTTAGATGAGAGGCCAGGTAATATGTAAAATAATTCAGAAAAAAATAATAATAATAATAATAATAATAATAAAATAAAATAAAATAAAATAAAAACTTTCTACAAGATCCTTTACCATGAATAACAGAAGAAATCAAAGCAAAGTTTACTAACATTGATTTCAACACTTCTTAAAAATAGACAAGAGAAGCAAAGTCTCTCTTCAACTAAAAATCTTTCTAAACAACACGAAAAGAAGCTCCATACTAATATCAACATCCACCATCAGAAAGGTAATCACAAACATTTTGATTAGACTAATATTTGCAAAGAAATACCACTCCATAGATTCAAACCCAAAGATTTTCCACCTCAAAATGCATATGATCTTATATACATATTTCATGTAACAAAGACATAATTATACACACATAAGTTCTTTCCAAGTTCGAATTCTGAAAGACTTGATCACTTATTTCCAACAAAACCAAAACTTCTAAAATCTAAGCTTACTATTCTAATCCCTTCTCTATCATTCTTCATCTAATTTATAGTAGCTTTTTAAAGAACAGAGGAGGTCTCCCTGAAAACTCGACTTCCTCTGAGACAGTTATAAAAACCAACAGAGTATTTAGGGAACAGATGTCCTGAAGTCATTGCAAGATCATGAAAAACATATAAAATAAAAATAAAACATTAGCATCATGCTATGCCTCTTCTCCATCGTCATCCTCTCCTCCACTTTTTTGGGCATTGTGGGCGGTCGTAAGCTCCTGAATTATAGAGTGACTCGGATTTTTCATGACATTGATCTTTGCTTTTGCGGCTTCTTTCTCCCATCTATGTTTCACCATTTTCTCGGCATGCTTAGGTAACTGATCGTTACCAATGAACGTCATGGACTCAATTTGGGCGATTCGCGTTATATCTTCGGGAGTGAAGTTGCCTTTGGCCTTAACTTTCTTCATGTGCAGCCTAAATGCCTTTATCGCGTCCTGCGTGTTCAGCCCACAAAGTCCCATTTGCCAATCATGGTCTGGGTTAACCACTTTATTGTCATTGACCAAACTACTATGAAGTTCTTGAAGCTCATAAAAAGAAGTCCTGACATTAGAAATCACAAACTTGAATGTAGTTACCCACCATGCTATAATTTTCTTCAGCATGAAGAGCTAGCACTCATCAGTTACCAATTTAATTGAGTTTTCTGCTAAAAACTTTGAAGCTCCGTACTCCTCTATCTTGGTGAGCATGGGTAATACATTTTCCCATTTATGCTCTTCTTTTTCCCACGACACAATCTGATTTTAAATCTCCGCAGTGAGGTTTTACATCTCATCGCATAGCTTCCTGGAGCTTGTGATATATTTTTCACCATCTCTAATCACTCCTTCAATCCATTTCTCTACAGTCCCTGCGATGCTCTTAGCTCGCTGAACTTGATTCATCATTTTCTTGTTCTCTAGTGAAGTGGGGTCAAATTTTTTTGAAGCATGCGATATGGAAAGTGCTCCAACACAGCCTATGTCGATACTTGGAAAAGGTGATTATCTGAATCCCTACTCATGTTCCTGAGATCCACTTTGGTGACCTTAAAATCCTCTGCATTTACTTCCTTATTCTCATCTTTGGGTTTATAGGAAGCGATTTTGGCAACCCATCTCCCAGTCTTTTCATCAGCATCCAATCTGGTAGTTGTTTTGAACTTCTTATGTTTGGGACCCTTCTCTGTGTATTTAACGACCATGTCTTGAATTGGGATGGACACTGGAATGAAACTTCATTTCTTACTTACTGAAGTGGTTAGCCATTTAGGAGTTGCACTTGAACTAGCTGTTCCTCTGGGCACTTTAGGTGGCGGCGTTTTGGAGTAACCGCCAATTCCCAAAAATGATTACTTGCCTTCAAAAATCGTCCAATTGACGTCACCCGAGATATGGTTCAATCTTCATCATACTTAGCAATAAATGCACCATCATGTCTTTTAGTCCATGGGACCCACCTGATTTGGACATGCATGAACAATTTGAACCCACTTCATGAGGGTTCAGGTAGTTCAAAGAGTACACTGCGCCAAGAAAATTCTCTTTGAAAAGATTAACTCTGTTAAGTGTCGCCGATCTTTTGAACTTCATTGAACATGTTGAACACCACTGAACTGTTTGAACTAGGTTCAAAGGGTTCACAGCCTGGAGGAAGAGGATATAACACATCATACGCGACCATGAAATAGAACTGCTGCAAAAACACTTGAGTGAACATTAGCATGAAAACTTTTTAGACAACTTAGAACCTGCAGTACCTAAATGAACATTATGAACTCTTTTCAAAATGGTTCAAGGGGTTCACGAGGTTCAAACCAACCATTGAAACTTGACGCTATGGATTAAGAGACATTGTACCAGCGAATTAAGGATTGAACCAAGGAATTTATGAAAAGATAAAGACTCAAATAAAATTTTGGTAAGGCGGCTTACTCTTGTTATGAGGGATGAATGACAGGATAACATTGGCTTTGACTGGGGGTTGCATTTTGCAAAAAATTCAAAGAACTCTAAATCTCTAGTTTCGCACAACAAAAATAGAAAGGGGACAAAGAGGACACACACCAAACAAAAACAAAACAAACAACTAATCTACTATGTACAGGAACTCTTGATCGTAGATTTCAAAGTTTATAGAGCTTAAGGTCCTACCCATTATAGGTATAGGGCATAACCATTCCATCAGAATAATTCAGTCTGAATGCATTTGGTCCTAATACTTCATTGATCTTGAACGAACCTTTCCAGAATGAATCAAATTTTCCATGGGCGCTCTTTGGTTCTCTTCTCTTATCCCACAACAGTACTTCATCTCCTTTTCGAAAACCTCTTGGTCGAGCTCTCATATCAAATATTTTCTTCACCCTGTTCTGATGCTTAGTAATTCTATCCACTAACATCTCTCTTTCCTCTTCCAACTTCATCAAATACATGACTCTCTTCTCCAGATCATTTTGGAAGAAGGAGTCCTCAATTACTGTTTGAAGTCTCATTGCTGCTAATTCCAGAGGTAAAGAAACCTTCGCGCCAATCCCATACACTAGTTCATAAGGTGCCATTCTAATTGCTCTTTTAGGAGTAATTCTATCCGTCCATAAGGTTTCATATACCTTTTTATGCCAGTTCCGGGCATTATCATCATCTAACTTCTTCATGATGGCTATCAAGTTCTTGTTGCTTGATTCTGGTAACCCATTACCTTGCGGAAAGTAATCGGACGAATGTGAAAGAGAGATTTGATGTTCATAATAGCACATAGTCAATTCTTCAGAAGAGAAATACGATGCATTATCCATGACAATCTTCTGAGGGACCCCAAAACAGACAAATGCAATCGTAGAGAAAATTACATACTACTTCTGAGTTTGCCTTCTTAGTGGGGACAAACTCCACCCACTTAGTAAAATAGTCTGTTACTGTCAAAATATACATATGACCAGCACTGGAATGAGGATTTATTGGACCAATGAAATCTATACCCCATTGTTTGAAAGGTTCATCCACTCTCACGAGCCTTAAAGGTAGAGAAGCTAAATGTGGTTTTCCATAAAAGAGTTGACATTTTTCACATCCCTTAGCATAAGTATATGCACCACGAAACACACCAGGCCAATAAAAGCAATTTCTTAAAATCTTAAAAGTGGTTACTAAGGATGAGAAATGTCCACCGCAGGTTTCATCATGATAAACTTCCAGGAGCTGTCATTGTTGAAGAATATCTACACATCTCAAATAGGTACCATCCAAGCCTTTTTTGTACAAAATGTCTTGCCAAATAACATACTTAGCTACTTTCAATTTGAGATTCCTTTGTTCTTTAGTTGACAAATGATTTGGGCAACTACCATAGGTCAAATAATAAGCTACATCTGAAAACCATGTATCTTGCAACCCAATGAACAAAGTTAATGGTGGCTCTTTTTTTGTCTCCATCTTATTTTATGCTATTAATTTGCATAAGCCTTGTCCTTTAACCGTCTTTGTAGGATGAATATCTAGATCATATTCCTGAATTTTGGTTACCCATGTCACTCTTTTATTGAGTCTGACTTCCTGCTGAGTCAAAATACTTTTCACTATAGAATTTGGAACAAACACCACAGAGTGAGAATGCAAAATGTAATACCTGAATTGTTAACTGCTTTAACCATGACAACGACTTGTTTTTCTAAGAGTGAATACTTAAGCTCATGTTTCTTAAGAGGGACACTCATGAATGCTATAGGTGCTTCAGTCCCAGATTCATCTACCTGTAATAACATTCCTGACATTGTATGTTCTGAGGCATAACAATATATGGCAAAATTCTTTTTAAAATTTGGGTTGATGAGGGTTGGCATATTAGCAACTGAGTCCTTGATCTTTTCAAATGTTTCTTTGGCTTCATCAGTCCATTTAAAAGGAAACTTCTCACTCAGCAAGTTGATGATGTGCTTAGTAGTTTTTGCAAATTCAGGTACAAACCTTCTCAAGAAATTTACCTGACCAAAAAATAACCTTACTCTAGTCTGGTTTGAAGGCAAGCTGAGGTGTTGGATTGCATTGACTCTTTCTGGATCAATCTTGACACCCTCCTTTGAAATGATATGCACCAATAATTTGCTCTCAGTTACATAGAAAACTGACTTTTTGGGATTCAAGGAGATACCATGTTCTCGACAACGTTGTAGAACTGCCCTCAGATCTTTGAGATGATTTTTCCTATCTTTAGAAAACATGGTCAAGTCATCTAGGTAAACAACAATAATTCTATCATGGAAATCCCTAAAAGAAGAATCCATGGCCCTTTGAAAAGTTGCTCTGGCATTAATCAAACCAAAAGGCATATGATTATATGCAAACACTCCCCATGGAGTGATGAATGTTGTCTTATGTTGTTCATTCTCTGCAACACCAATTTGATTGTAACCAGAAAAACCATCTAACATTGACATCATTTCCGACCCAGCTACTGTCTGCAAAATATGGTCCATATCGGGTAAAGCATAGTTATCCTTAAGACTTGCCTGGTTCAGATTGCGAAAGTCTACACAATCCGAATTTCCCCATTTTTCTTCCTCATAGGTACTATGTTGACCACCCAAGTAGAGTGATGAATTGGATATATAATTCTGGCTTTAAGCATTTTATCTACCTCCTTGAAAATTGTGTTTGCCATCATGGGATTGAAATTTCTTAGTTTTTGTCTAAAAGGAGAAACACCAGGCTTCAACAAAATTTGATGTTGAAACTGTCCATGCCTAAATTCCTTCAAATCATCATATGACCAAGTGAATACGTCAATGTATTCTTTCAATAACACAATGAGCATTCATTTTTCTTCAGAAGAACAACATTTGCCGATGGTTACCAATCTAGGGTTAGATTCATCTCCCAGATTAATCTTTTCACAACCCCCCTTACTGTCATTATCAAGAATTTTGTTTCTAGTGAACACATCATTACAGGTGAAAAAATTCTCTAGAGTCACCAAACCTTTCGGGATTTTGTTTCCCTTAAGTTGAATGAAACTCTTATCAGAATCAATACCAGGATCCGAGAAAAATTCTGTACACATATCTTTAGAACCCTCAAAATATGATTGGACAAAGGAATGGGTACACTCCATGATATCTTAATCTGAGCATCTGTATCAAATACTTGCCAATGATTCACATTGTCAGGGACACTAGGCCTATAAATCATCTCAATCCTATATGAATCATTCTTAAAATCTGGGTGTGGTAACAAGAGAGAAGTTGAAATGACCAATGAATCTGCCCTTGAGTTTTGCTCTCTTGGTATGGCTTCAATCGAGAAAGCATCAAAAAACTCTATCTCATCCCAAACTCTGTTTCTATAATGTTTTAGTCTATCATTCTTAACAGAATAAACATTTCTTACCTATTTAACAATCAATTTTGCATCACCTTTAACTCTAAGCAATTTTATACCCTTATATTTGGCTTCATTCAACACTAAACGTAATGCCTCATATTCCGTTGTGTTATTTGTATTCTTGAAATCTAATTTAAAGGAAAAAGGGAAAACATTACCGTTAGGGGAAAGAAGAACTACGCCTGCTCCTGAACCAGAGTTGGCACAGCTTCCATCAAATTCCATTTGCCACAATTTGTCTTGTTTATCAATTGCTCCTTCTAATTCTTCTTTATCAGGTGCAAGAATGAGATAATTCCCAAATTCACACTCTTGGAACAGAATCTGAGCTTTGGGATTATCGGAGGGAAAGACTGTGTATTTGTTTTTTGGCTCAAGTTCAAGTTTGATCTTCTATTTTCCTAGAGGAATGATAGCTTCTGACCAATCCATCTTGATTTCACCTCCAAGATCTTTGCAGAAAGTCCTACTTAAAAGCATCCCATAACTTTCAGGAATGTCAGCAACCAAAATAGTCAATTTCACCCTTTTATCAGGAAATGTTGCAAGCACTGCTTGAACATCCTTTACCTACCCAATGAGAGGGACCTGCTTTCCATCCATCGAGTAACATCTCCCAAATGTTTTAGTAAGTGTTAAACCTAAAGCTCTGGCAACAAATGATGGCATTATGGTATCTGATGCCCCTGAATCTATAATACAATTGCTAAGCTTCTGACCGTTCAGGAGGAGAGAGATATAAAAAGGTTCGGGCTTCAGAACTTCAGTGTCAAGCTTATCTTCAGCATTGTGAAAGGCACAGGGGTTAATCAAAACAGTGGGAGGGCAAGAAGTAGATGTAGATTTTTCAACAACAAACAAATAATTATCAACCCCACACTTATGCCCTAAGGACTCTAAGGTAAGATCTCCTTTTACATATTTGACCAACTTGTCTAATTCCTTCGCGTTCAGTTTCAAATATTCGGCAGTGGAAAGTTGAATAGTTGAGGCTTTGCAAAATTTAATTATGTCAAAGGAGGAAGAAAGAGAAGAAATATTTTTATTTTCAATATTCCTTTGTAAAATCTTAACTTCAAGAGTCTTTGCATGAAAGGAAGAATCATTACTTGCGGGATCCTTACCCCTGAAATTGGTTCCAGTAGAGTTCGCAAAAGGAGCAGGCTGGGAGGTTCGTTGATTCCTTGTAAGGATTGCACATGCAAGGTCTTCAAGAGTTACCAAAATATTTCCACCTCTTTCTGAATCTGATTCATATTCAAGGTAAAAGGATCCAGAGTCGCCAGGTACTTATTGAATCTTCTCTGCTCCAATGAATTCTCTGAGTTCATCCTTAATGCTTCCCATTTGGACATGCCTTATCATATCCAGACAAGAATTCCCATCATGATCCGTGGTAACGTGAAAAGTGCACATAGCACCTTTATCAGGAGGAGCCTCTATTTGCAATCTTTGCGGGGCAGCAGGAAGTTGCAAAGTTTGCCCATAATTATACTGGTTTGGTTGTTTTCTACTTATATCTTGATATGGCTGTGGGTAAGAACCTCCAGTTTTTGGGATTTGCTTTTTCAAGGCAATCATATCATTGACTAGTCTTTGAACAACTGGATCAGTCAAAGAGGTGGAAGCTTGAGATTGTCCTTGAGGAATTTGCACATCTTTTCTCCACTTCCCAGCTGTTATTAGATCATCTTCAAGCTCTATAGCCTGGTTTTGTGCAGTATCAAGATCAGTTGGTCTATTCCTTCTGAGATGGAACCAACATCAAGAGGCATAGAGTTGATAAAGAAACATTGTTGGTTATCAGCAATTGGTCTTTTAGCCTGGGGAATTTTATGAATAATCTTATTATACCTAGCCACATAATCTCTCATTGGCTCATGGATCTCCTTCTTCATTTGTGTGAGCTGAGCTAAAAGTGAGTGTTCATCATCAACACTCTTAAACCGTTTCTCAAAAGAAGTTTTCATTGTTTGCCAATCAGTTACTGATCCTACCTGCAGATGACTAAACCAATCTGTTGCTCCCTCAGTAAGGGTTTGAGTGAAAAGCCTGACAACCACATCCTCATGCTGCACTGCCAATATCCAATTTGCTACATTAAAGGAGTTCAAATGTTCTTCAATCAAGAATTTTCCATCTCCATTGAACTTAGGTAAAACATCCCTAGCCCCTTTCGGAAGAGAATTATGAGCACTGAGAGCAAGAGGCCCGACTGTAGCACCCCATGGTTGGGCCATGATGAAAATAGGGTAAATAGTTACAAGAGGGGGTACTTGAATTCCAGAAAGCGTTAATGTTTGCCAGTAGCTAGAAGAGAGAGGAACTTTGGGAGTAGCTTTAGTAGGAGAAGAAGGTCTACTTTTAGCATTCCTCTTGGGAGTGAAATTGGTGGAAAATGATAACCCTTTTAGTTCTTCAAAACAACTATCAACAACTCCCTCTCTCCTTTTTGATCTGGTATAAGGATGAGAATCCAGTGCTATTCCTTGTAGGATCTCTAAATGACTCTTCCAACCACAACAACACTCTTGGGTTATGTGAATTTCTCTCAACCGTTCACCTTTTTCTAAACAAAGCAATCTTGTTGATACCGTTGGTTATGAGTTTCAGTTCTAACACATATGTGACATACTGATCTATTGAATGTTGATGTTTTCCCCAATAGAGTCGCCAAAAATCTGTTAGTGAACAGATTTTGTCTTTCTTTAAATTGAATTGATTCTAAGCTATGTTACCCCTTTGAAAGACAAAAGTTCAACTAAACAATTGGGCAAGTGTGACATACATCACTTCCCTCTTGAATTTTAGATAGGTACAGCTCCCTCCATTAGTTATTCAAGGAATAATCTAACTAAATAAATTGATATGCTTTTAACCTGAAAGCACGTAAGTTTGGCTACTTCATTTTTAGAAGAGAGGCCAGGTAATATAACACCGATTTCAGCACTTCTTAAAAATAGAAAAGAGAAGAAAAGTCTCTCTTCAACTAAAAATCTTTCTAAACAACACAGAAAGAAGCTCCATACTAATATCAACATCCACCATCAGAAATGTAATCATGAACATTTTGATTAGAATAATATTTGCAAAGAAATACCACTCCACATATTCAAACCCAAAGATTTTCCACCACAAAATGCATATGATCTTATATATATATATATATATTTCATGTAACAAAGACATAATTATACATACATAAGTTCTTTCCAAGTTCAGATTCTGAAAGACTTGATCACTTCTTTCCAACAAAACTAAAACTTCTAAAATCTAAGCTTACTATTCTAACCCCTTCTCTATCCTTCTTCATCTAATTTATAGTAGCTTTTTAAAGAATAGAGGAGGTCTCCCTGAAAACTCAACCTCCTCTAAGACATTTATAAAAACCAACGGAGTATTTAGGGAAAAGAAGTCTCGAAGTCATTGCAAGATCATGAAAAACATATAAAATAAAAACAAAATATTAGCATCATGCTATGCCTCTTCTCCATCGCCATCCTCTCCTCCACTTTTTTGGGCATCGTGGGCAGTTGTAAGCTCCTGAATTATAGAGTGACTCGGATTTTTCATGGCATTGATCTTTGCTTTTGTGGCTTCTTTCTCCCATCTATGTTTCACCATTTTCTCGACATGCTTAGGTAACTGATCGTTACCAATGAACGTCATGGACTCAATTCGGGCAATTCGCATTACATCTTTGGGAGTGAAGTTGCCTTTGGCCTTAACTTTCTCCATGTGCAGCTTAAATGCCTTTATCGCGTCCTGTGTGTTCAGCCCACAAAGTCCTAGTTGCCAATCATGGTCTGGGTTAACCACTTTATTGTCATTGACCAAACTACTATGAAGTTCTTGAAGCTCGTAAACAGAAGTCCTGGCATCAGAAATCACTAACTTGAATGTAGTTACCTGCCATGCTATAGTTTTATTCGGCATGAAGAGTTGGCACTCATCAGTTACCAATTTAATTGAGTTTTCTGCTAAAAACTTTGTAGCTCCGTATTCCTCTATCTTGGTGAGCATGGGTAATACATTTTCCCATTTATGCTCTTCTTTTTTCCATGGCACAATCTGATTCTAAATCTCCACAGTGAGGTTTTGCATCTCATCGCATAGCTTCCTAGAGCTTGTGATATATTTTTCACCATCTCTAATCACTCCTTCAATCCATTTCTCTACGGTCCCTGCGATGCTCTTAGCTCACTGAACTTGATTCATCAGTTTCTTGTTCTTTGGTGAAGTGGGGTCAAAATTTTCTGAAGCATGCAATATGGGAAGTGCTCCAAAATAGCCTATGCTATCAATGAACTGAGCTAGAATCTTGATATGTCATTTCTTCTCTCTTTTCTCTTGTCCATCTTTTTCTGACCTGGTGAGCATCTTCTTGGCCGATACTTGGAAAAGGTAATTATCTAAATCCCTACTCATGTTCCTTAGATCCACTTTGGTGACCTCAAAATCCTCTGCATTTACTTCCTGATTCTCATCTTTGGGTTTATAGGAAGCGATTTCAGCAACGTACCTCCTAGTCTTTTCATCAGCATCCAATCTGGCAGTTGTTTTGAACTTCTTCTGTTTGGGACCCTTCTCCGTGTATTTAACCACCATGTCTTGAATTGGGATGGACACTAGAATGAAACTCCGTTTCTTGCTTACTGAAGTGGTTAGTCATTTAGGAGTTGCACTTGAACTAGCTATTCCTCCGGGCACTTTAGGTGGCGGCGTCTTTGGAGTAACCGCCAATTCCCAAAATTGATTACTTGCCTTCAAAAATCGGCCAGTTGACGTCACCCGAGATATGGTTCAATCTTCATCATACTTAGCAATAAATGCACCATCATGTCTTTTAGTCCATGGGACCCACCTGATTTGAACACGCATGAACAATTTGAACCCACTTCATGAGGGTTCAGGTAGTTCAAAGTGTACACTGCGCCAAGAAAACTCTCTTTGAAAAGATTAACTTTGTTAAGTGTCGTTGGTCTTTTGAACTTCATTGAACATGTTGAACAGCACTGAATTGTTTGAACTAGGTTCAAAGGGTTCACAGCTTGGAGGAAGAGGATATAACACATCATACGCGACCATGAAATAGAACTGCTGCAAAAACACTTGAGTGAACGTTAGCATGGAAACTTTTTAGACAACTTAGAACCTACGGTACCTAAATGAACATTATGAACTCTTTTCAAAATGGTTCAAGGGGTTCATGAGGTTCAAACCGACCATTGAAACTTGACGCTACGTATTAAGAGACATTTTACCAGCAAATTAAGGATTGAACCAAAGAATTTCTGAAAAGATAAAGACTCAAATAAAATTTTGGTAAGGCGGCTTACTCTTGTTATGAGGGATGACTGACAGGATAACAGGAAGGATATCAAGATGTTAGATGGAATGTATCGCTCAGGGGGAGCATACTAACAGGGAATCCATTTTTCACATGAGTGTTGCCATCAATGCCAAAGGGGGAGATTTTTGGTAATTGACACTCATTGGATTCATTTTGTTGTCATTGATGGCAACAAGATCAGATGGAAGTCATATACAGACACTAGAAGGCATATACCAACAGATATCGGCTTTGGAGCATTCAGGGCTACACCGACACTGACATCAATACTTCATTGGAAGCCGACATCAAGGAGGATTTACTTAATAAATCATTTTGTAATTATTGTCAAGGTCGACATTGAATATCTTTTGTAAATGTATTGTAAGCCGACATAAGGCATATTATTTGTAATGGGTATATAGGTCAGTCTGCTAGGTTATTTTGATGAATATGAAATGTGTGGATATAAGAGAATATAACATAGTTGTATAATGCAATATATGTGTATGGATATCATTTTGTATGCAAAATGTTATATCATGCAATGATCTATAGATAGCTTGGAAAGCATTCTTGGAGGAGAAGAGATACTGGTAGTAGTTCAGGGTTTATGAACCGGTACAGAGTAGAGCCAAAAGCGGAACTCTATTTGGCATAGCAGATGCATTCTTGAGTTCATTTTTTAGTAATTTACTTTAGTAGAAACCTTGTAGTCAGTAAGGCTCTTTAGTGATGAGCAGTATGCTCTAGGAAGTGTGCCTTCCTGCATGTGCAAGCCCCTATTATATGTAATATCTTTTCATATGGCTAGTGAACTGATATTGTGGGTCACAAATCCCACCGTGGTTTTTCCTCTTTGAGGTTTTCCACGTATAAATTTTGTGTGTTATGGTGTTCATTTATGTGGATGGTGTTGGATCATGTTGGCATATGATGAACCGATATATTGATATGATGATAATGTATGTTGTCATTGATGTCAATAAGTACAAGTAAACCGATATGCAGATTAAAAGAAGTTGGTGAACTGGTATGAAGAGGTATGAAGAGATGTTGTGAACCAATGTCGAGGTTTCACTAAGTGTGACTACCGGTTGGTAGTCTCAGCTCTAGGGTTTCCAGTTTGTCAATCCAGCTTGTGTGATGCAACCAATGATACTCTGTGATGAGTTGGCTAAGAGATGAGGATGAGATCGAGGTGCCATGTCCACTTTGTGCGCGTGAAGGTTTTCCTTGAGGATCTTGCATGAGAAGATCGACTGCATTAAAATTCTACATCGGGAATGAACATTCTTCTTGGTGGTATGAGAGGAAAGTGTGATGGGCTACTGATTCCCATGTGTGACGAAGAATGGATGATGTAGATTGTCTTGTGATATGTTTGAAATTGTATTTCTCTATGCAAAGTGTTTGGATGGTCAGGATTGGACTGCTAGTATTGTAAACCTAAGATGCTTAGGGTTTAGGGTTTATGCTACCGACCTAACTGTTATCTATAAGGTCGATGATGTTTGTTGTTGTAAGTTGTTGGAAAATGTTGTGTGTGTGTATTCGATTGATGAGATACTTGCCAGACCAGTAAGAGGAAAACTACAGAGTGTGATTGCAAAGTAGAGAAAATGAAAAGGATCTTCCTTGGCATGTAGTGCTGTTATCAGATCATAGTTTTACCTGTTGTCTTCTAACCATTTCAACAGTTGGAAAATCCCTTTACCGGGTAGCTTTAACAGGATTATTGTAAATCCTTTAACCGGGTGACTCAAGATCATTGAGTTCTTTAAATCCTCTAGCAAGGTAACCTCTAACAGGGTTTCAACCTTTAATAGGGTATATAGCCATCCCTTAACCGAGTGATCTTTAACAGGATCAGTTCCTAGCAGAACCTTATTGTAGAGTCTTTAACCGGACTAGGCTCCTAATAGAGAGAGATTCGAAAGAGTTCAAAAACAAGCTTGTGGGTATTCATCCCCACCGTGGTTTTTCCCATTTGGGTATCCACGTGAAAAATCTATGTGTCATGAGTTTTGCATTTTTCATTTGATGATTATGTATTCTTTGTTTGAGTGATTATGCATGCAAAGTTATTAGGTTATGGTATTACTGTTATACCACATGTATATGTTTATGGGTGAAGTTGTTATCAAGTATTGAATGTATTTGAAGTGTTTAGACTTATCAGTTCATGTTGTCTGAAGTCCTAATGTGTTTAACCAGTATTGCCATGGTTAAGTTCAGTAATGAGGACAACCGGTTGATATTGCTCTAACTTGATAAGTTGTTGAGAAAGTTTTTGTCTGTATTGATTCACCCCCCCTCTTAGTACCAGTTAGGGTATCTGTTGTTCATCATTATTCATCAGATATTTTATTTGCTTCTTGTTATATGTTTATTTGTTTACCGGTTTATATGTGTATTGTATAAAAGGATAAAAACTGTTCATACCGACAGAACATTGATTCACCCTCCCTTCTTAGTGTTCTTGGATCCCAATAGTTACAGATGGTACAAATGACATTTGTTATCTTTTCCATCTCAAATGGACTAAACCAGTTGCCGTAGGTCTTTGCCAGTTCATGTTATCCCGATTATCATAGTTTCTCATCTAGTTGCCATTTGGTCTTGGATGCATATGCAGTACTGGATTATTTGCTCCATATCTGCATTCAATTGATCTATGTCCATACATTTTGCATGTGAAGCAATGACCTTCAAATTTCTTGGATACATACCTAGCATTTGTATTGTAGTGTGCATTTCCATTAGGTTTGTTTCTACAAACATTTGCAGTGTGACCAGGTTTATGGAAAACAAAACAAATAGGTTTAAAGACCTTCTTATCGGTAGGCTTTTTAGCCTTAGGAGAAGATTTGTTCTTATGAGTGTTGCTCTTGGTACCAGAGGATTCTCCTTTTTTAGATGTGTGAACAACAAGGCCAGAGGTATCACCATTCATCCTTTGTGATTGAATTTGTTCTTCTAGCAAGGTAGAACTTCTATTGAAATTTTCCAGTTTCCCGTTTGCTTCAGTGAGCTATTTGGTGAGATCTTCATTATGTTTTGACAGGTTCTCTCTTAGAGATGATGCTAATTCAAGATCTAGTTGTAAGTTCTCTTTTTCTTATTTCTTTGCATTCAAATGCTCATGCAAAGTAGCACTCTCTCGCTTGATCTTGGCAATCTCATGATCTCTTTCCTTGATGAGATCTTCAACAGTTCTCCTGGCTTCTAGTTCCTGACTCATGCGGATAGTAATACCTTCTAGCTCTCTCCTTAGATTTATCTTTTCACTATTTAGTTTTTCAACTTCCTCAACTAAAGCATTAATATTGGCCTCATCTGAAGAACTATTATCATATATTTCTAATAGTTGTTTAGTTAGCTCTCTCCTTTTGACTTGAGAAGCTTTTAGTTTAACCCTTAGGGTTTCAATCTCATTTCTACTAGCCTCAAGCTCTCTAGCCATCTCAAAGTAGCTCATATCCCCCATGGTAGCTTTAGGGTTTCCTTCCAAGAGATTAGGCTTTAAAGAAGTTAAGCTCTGATACCAATTGATGAAATTGTAAAGCACTAAGGGGGGGGGCTGAATCAGTGACACAAAAAACAATACTACTTTAAACATTGACCGGTTGATATACTTAACAAGTTTGTTAAACAATATGCATGTAATCCAAAATGATATAACAACATCTACAATAATTGAAACATCCACCATAACACAAGTTTTTATATGTGGAAAACCAAAATAGGTAAAAACCACAGTGAGATGAGACTCACAAGTTAACTAGCTGTAGTAATAGATAACTAACCGGTTCAGGTCTACAAAGTGCTCTGCTAGGAGCGAATCCTGTTAAAGATCCCAAATCTTAGTTAAAAGCTATGCCCTGTAAAAGGTAGTACCCTGTAAGGAGTAACCTCAGTGGATGATTTCTGAATCCAAACTAATGGATCACCTAGTTAGAGGATTTGTACAATGAAGCTTGTTAGAGCTTACCCAGTTAGGGGATTTGACTACTGCAGTGGTTAGAAAACAACAGGTGGTGTGATCTAGTAGTAGCACAACATGCTTGTATAGATCCTCTTCTGCACACTCAACACTTGATTACCAACATACTCTGCAACTTAATGCTTCTGCCTTCACACATAACATATCTCCTTCGCTCATAAAAAATAGTTCATTGTGATATCAATATATATACATTTAGATTTCATGTCGGCCTCTAGAAATCATATCACAATTTCATAGGTGCAGTGTATCTGGTGAAACAATCATAACGCATCACAAAAATATTGCCAAAAATTGTCGATAAGGATAACTCATCACGACTAGTGATAACTCATCACATAATCAATGAATACCAGTTGGAGTTAAACATATAAACCGTTTATCCTTTGATGCTCATGTGATAATCTTCATTGGATCTTCAAGTTGATGTCGAGTATGTATATCCACTGGTTGTATCCATGTATATATCAGTTGTCACCATGTATCAGTTAGATATAAACCTCTAGTACACCAGTTGTAATATAAACAACTTTGAAGTCGCACCGATAGACAATATGAACATATGCGTGTTTATGTGTTTAATCAATGACAACATATGATGAAATTATTCATTACAATCATCATCAAGACAACATAGGGATATTAAGTACTTCTTCCCTAATAATTACAAATGGATAAGACTTATCATAATATGACACAGTTTCAGGATATGGGCAGGCTATGCAAAACTGGGATATAGCTTGCACGATGGGATTAAACTTTTCAGATGAAGATTTACAAAATTTTCTTCCCTTTTGTTCAATAGTGATAGGATTAAATATAGGTGTTTGTAAAAATTCCTGTGGAGAGGGTGTCTCATAAAGACCGAAATCCCGAAATTCTTCCTCGAAACTGTCAAACTGTGGTTCTGTTTGAAATGGTGGCTGGTAAGACATCTCTGGAGGTGCATAGTGACTGTTAAAGAATTTAGTGTATTGTTATCCTCTTCCCTTCTCTATATAGAATTGTTTTCCTTTTACTCTACCTCTTATGGTGCGGTTCATCAGGACTATTGGGTTCTCATCATAGTCCTCTTCTTCTAATTGAAGCTCTATTTCCTGTAGGGTGGCTGCAAGATCATCAAGAGCAGCTACATCTTCTTCATTAGAAACTTCGTCATATTCTTCTAGTATGGGTTTGTATATGTTGTCTTGAAGATAAATATCTTCTTCTTCATCAACAACATCCCACCACGCTGCTGCAGAAGGATCAGAATAGACAGCTTTAACGACATTGTTTTTACAGGAGCAATCATGAGCTTTGTGACCACGTTTGTTACAGATATAAAAAATGATTTTGTTGCTCCGGGGATAAGGCTTAGTGCGGCACCTAATATATTTATTATGAGGAGCAAAAGAATTTCGGTGAGGGAAGGTACGTTTGTAGAAATTGAGCTTCCATTTCTTATGGCGTTTGGCAACTTTTCTCTGGTCCTTGGTAAAGCGGTTGCAACCATATGTATTAAGAAATGTTGGAGCAAGACATTGAGATTCATGCTTAGTAAACTTCTGTTGGTATTTACAATCATCAATGAATCGAAGGATCTGGTCTCTAACAAACTGGATAAGATCACTGATGGGGCATTTTGGGAGAGTAATATTTCTAAGGTCACGATAGGCCATGACTTTATTAGAAATATTATAAGGTAATCCTTCAAGATATTTGGTTTTAGCCATCTCAATATGTTTGTCTTCCCATAATTGATATAGAAGTTTCCTAAAATTCTTTTAATATTCAGTAAAATCTTTTAAATCACAACATTTCATTTCAAGGTTTTGCTTGAATATCTTTTGTAAATGTATTGTAAGTCGACATAAGGCATATTATTTGTAATGGGTATATAGGTCAGTCTACTAGGTTATTTTGATGAATATGAAATGTGTGGATCTAAGAGAATATAACAGAATTGTCTAATATAAAATATATGTATGGAGATCATTTTGTATGCAAAATGTTATATCAATGATCTGTAGATAGCTTGGAAAGCATTCTTGGAGGAGAAGAGATACTAGTGGTAGTTCAGGGTTTATGAACCGGTACAGAGCAGAGCCAAAAGCATAACTCTATTTGGCATAGCAGATGCATTCTTGAGTTCATTTTAAGCAATTTACTTTAGCAAAAAGCTTGTAGTAAGTGAGGCTCTTTAGTGATGAGAAGTATGCTCTAGGGAGTGTGCCTTCCTGCATGTGCATGCCCCTATTATATGTAATATCTTTTCATATGGCCATTGAACTGATATTGTGGGTCACAAATCCCACCATGGTTTTTCCTCTTTGAGGTTTTCTACTTATAAATTTTGTGTGTTATGGTGTTCATTTATGTGGATGGTTTATTTGCTTCTTGTTATATGTTTATTTGTTTACCGGTTTATATGTGTATGGTATAAAAGGATAGAAATTGTTCATATGGACAACACATTGATTCACCCCCCCTTCTTAGTGTTCTTGGATCCCAACAGTTACAGATGGTGCAAATGACATGTGTTATCTTTTCCATCTCAAATTGACTAAGCCGATTGCCGTAGGGTCTTTGCCAGTTCATGTTACCCCGGTTATCATAGATTCTCATCCAGTTGCCATGGTCTTGGATGCATATGTGGTACTGGATTATTTGCTCCATATCTGCATTCAACTGATCTATGTCCATACATTTTGCATGTGAAGCAATGACCTTCAAATTTCTTGAAAACATACCTATCATTTGTATTGTAGCTTGCATTTCAATTAGGTTTGTTTCTACAAACATTTGCAATGACCAGGTTGATGGCAAACAAAACAAACAGGTTTAAATACCTTCTTATCAGTAGGCTTTTTAGCCTTAGGAGCATATTTTTTCTTATGAGTGTTGCTATTGGTACTGGAGGATTCTCCTTTTTTAGATGTATGAAAACCAAGTCCAGAGATATCACCATTCATCCTTTGTGATTGAATTTGTTCTTCTAGCAAGGTAGAACTTCTGTTGAACTTTTCCAATTTCCCATTTGCTTTAGTGAGCTGCTTGGTGAGATCTTCATTATGTTTTGACAGGTTCTCTCTCAAAGATGATGATAATTCAACATCTAGTTGTAAGTTCTCTTTTTCTTCTTTCTCGGCATTCAAATACTCATGCAAAGTAGCATTCTCTCACTTGATCTTGACAATCTCATGATCTCTTTCCTTGATGAGATCTTCAGCAGTTCTCCTGGCTTCCAGTTCCTGACTCATGCGGATTGTAAGACCTTCTATCTCTCTCCTCAGATTTAGCTTTTCACTATTTAGTTTTTCAACTTCCTCAGCTAAAGCATCAATATTGACCTCATCTGAAGAACTATTATCAGATATTTCTAATAGTTTTTCAGTTAGCTCTCTCCTTTTGACTTGAGAAGCTTTTAGTTTAACCCTTAGGGTTTCAATCTCATTTCTACTAGCCTCAAGCTCTTTATCCATCTCAAAGTAGCTCATATCCCCCATGGTAGCTTTACGGTTTCCTTCCAAGCGATTAGGCTTTAAAGAAGTTAGGATTTGATACCAATTGA
The DNA here is from genome assembly GCF_030272615.1 of Cryptomeria japonica. Taxonomy (NCBI): domain Eukaryota; kingdom Viridiplantae; phylum Streptophyta; class Pinopsida; order Cupressales; family Cupressaceae; genus Cryptomeria; species Cryptomeria japonica. The sequence continues at coordinate 685,959,198 of NC_081405.1, read as the reverse complement.
TGGACTTGTAAAGCACTAAGAGGGGGGGGTGAATCGGTGACACAAAAAACAATACTACTTTAAACACTGACCAGTAGATATACTTAACAAGTTTGTTAAACAATATGCATGTAATCCAAAATGATATAACAACATTCACAATAAGTAAAAAATCCACCATAACACAAGTGTTTATACATGGAAAACCCAAATAGGTAAAAACCACAGTGAGATGAGACTCACAAGTTAACTATCTGCAGTAATAGATAACTTATCGGTTAAGGTCTACAAAGTGCTATGCTAGGAGCGAATCCTGTTAAAGATCCCAAAGCTTAGTTAAAAGCTATACCTTGTAAAAGGTAGTACCTTGTAAGGAATAACCTCAGTGGAGGATTTCTAAATCCAAACTAATGGATCACTTGGTTGTAAGATTTGTACAATGAAGCTTGTTAGAGCTTACCCGGTTAGGGGATTTGACTGTTGCAGTTATTAGAAAACAACAGGTGGTGTGATCTAGTAGTAGCACAACTTGCTTGTATAGATCCTCTTCTGCGCACTCAACACTTGATTACCAACATACTCTACAACTTAATGCTTCTGCCTTCATACATAACATAACACTTGAGAAAGATCTGACTGAGAGGAAAAATAATGATATTGGTATGGATCAAAGAATGGAGGAAACTGATAAAAAAGTCAATAAAATTGAAGAAATCCTTAAAATAATTGCAGAACAAAGCTTGAATATTTTGAAGGCCTCAGCTGGCAATACAAAAATCCTCATCAACAAAATGGAGAAGGAGAAGGACTCCTTGGAGATTGAACCTGACATTGATGGCACGGGAGAAGTGCAAGGACCCAAAACAAGGACCAGAGGTAAAAAGAAGGAGAAAAAGCCAAACAAGGACATGGAAGAATTCAAAGTTGTCACGACAAACTATGATTAGCTGGTGAATAAGGTGAAGGAGCTCCTTAAGTCTTTTTATTTGTGTTGTGTTTTCTCTGGTTTTTCTGCTCCGTCGTTCCTTTCTTTTGCTGTCCTTTCGATTGACTGGTTTTGCTAGTTTTTTTTAAGGCGTTCCTAGCATATTTGGATGCTTTTTGATGAACTATTTTATGCTCCTATGTTAAAGGTTTCGGGTCCTTAAAACCTGTTTTTCTTATTAATCAGAACATATCTCTTTCGCTCATACAAAATAATTCATTGTGATGTCAATATATAGCCATTTAGATTTCATGTCAGGCTCTAGAAATCATATCACAATTTCCTAGGTGCAGTGTATCTGGTCAAACAATCATAACACATCACAAAAATACCACCAAAAATTGTCGGTAAGGATAACTCATCATGACTAGTGATAACTCATCACATAATCAATGAATACCGGTTGGAGTTAAACATATAAATCGTTTATCCTTTGATGCTCCTGTGATAATCTCCGCTGGATCTTCAGGTTGATGTCGACTATGTATATCCACTGGTTGTCTCCATGTATATACCGGTTGTCACCATGTACCGGTTAGATATAAACCTCTAGTACACCAGTTGTAATATAAACAACTTTGAAGTCACACCGGTAGACAATATGAACATATATGTGTGTGTATGTGTTTCATCAATGACAACATATGATGAAGTTATTGATTACAATCATCATCAAGCCAACATAGGGATATCAAGTTCTTCTTCCCTAATAATTACAGATGGATAAGACTTATCATGATATGGCACAGTTTCAGGATATGGGCGAGCTATGGAAAACTGGGATATAGCTTGCACGATGGGATCAGACTTTTCAGATGAAGATTTAAAAAAATTTCTTCCCTTTTGTTCAATAGTGACAGGATTAAATACAGGTGGTTGTGAAAATTCATGTGGAGTACATACCTATGTAGAGGGTGTCTCATAAAGACTGAAATCTCGAAATTCTTCCTCGAAACTGTCAAACTGTGGTTTTGTTTGAAATGGTGGCTGGTATGACATCTTTGGAGGTGCATAGTGACTTGTTAAATAATTTAGTGTATTGTTGTCCTCTTCCCTTCTCTTTATAGAATTGTTTTCCTTTTCCTCTACCTCTTCTAGTGTGGTTCATCAAGACTATTGGGTTCTCATCATAGTCCTCTTCTTCTAATTGACACTTTGTTTCCTATAGTGTGGTTGCAAGATCATCAAGAGCAACTACATCTTCTTCATCAGCAACTTCGTCATATTCTTCTAGTATGGGTTCGTATATTTTGTCTTGAAGATAAATATCTTCTTCTTCATCAACAACATCCCACCACGTTGTTGCAGAAGGATCAAAATAGACAACTTTAATGACCTTGTTTTTACAAGAGCAATCAGGAGCTTTGTGACCAAGTTTGTTACAGATATAATAGATGATTTTGTTGCTCTGGGGGAAAGGATTAGTGTGGCGCCTAATATATTTATTACGAGGAGTATAAGAATTTTGGCGAGGGAAGGTACATTTGTGGAAATTGAGCTTTGATTTCTTATGGCATTTGGCAACTTTTCTCTGGTCCCTGGTAAAGGGGTTGCAACCATATGTATTAAGAAATGTTGGAGCAAGATGTTGAGCTTCATGCTTAGTAAACTTCCATTGGTATTTACAATAATCAATGAATTGAAGGATCCGGTCTCTAGCAAACTAGATAAGATCACTAATGGGGCATTCTGGGAGAGTAATATTTCTGAGGTAAAGATAGGCCATGACTTTATCAGAAAGATTATAAGGTAATCCTTCAAGATATTTGGTTTTAGCCATCTCAATCTGTTTGTCTTCTCGTAATTGATATAGAAGTTTCCTAAAATTCTTTGAATATTCAGTATCTTGTAAATCACAACATTTCATTTCAAGGATTTGCTTTATAATCCTTTCTTTTTTATTGAGAAGCTCCAGACAAAATTCATTAACTAATTCATTCATCAGATAATGAATAGGGATTTGTTGTACTTGTTGGTGCACAATTTGTCCTGTCTGTGGGTCAATCATAGCTTGAGTATTAAAGTTCTAATAGACTTTGACATCCTTTTCAACAAGACTTTTGTTGTTCCACCAATCTTTAGTAATTCCGTAGAGATAATTTACAGCAAATTTACAAGTGTTTTCTTGGTCAGTACCAGAGAGTGTGCCTATGATAAGAAATGTATTGACCCATCCTTCAATTTTCTGCTTTGTGTCATCATCATTGTCAATATTCAAATACCAGGGTTGGATATTACAACATGTTCTCATCATCATTAACCTATCACTTGTTTTTGCCTTTTTGTCTGGTGTCTGTAGAAGCTTGGGGATAACAAAAGTTGTCTTTTCTTGCTTCTTTTCTTGATCTACAAGCCAGTCTAAAGATGATGTGAGATCATTTAAAGAATGTTTGATCTCATCAAGTCTTTGTATAAGTACATTATTCCTAATGTTAGAGTCTTGGACATGAGTAGTTACAGTTTGGATATCATCTCTAGACTTATGAAGTTTATTCAATATTTGTCCAGATGGTGTTTTCAATTCTTCTAAAGCTACCTTGGAATCCTTCAACAAAGAATGATTTTATACAACTATATTTCCTAATTTTTGTACATTATTATGAATAACAAAAACTGAATTTTTCAACTGTAAAATATTTGTACAACAATCATCAACATTTTGTTGTAATTGTTCACAAAAATGAGAAATGTAATTTCTTTGTTTGAACTCATTTGTGGGTTCCTTTTCTTCAGAAGAACTAGGTTGGAAAGCATACTGGAAAAGAGAAACAGTGTCTTGTTATGTTTTATAGCTTCCTCTCAATGGGGGCCATCTACCATTTTTGTAATAAGTGGTTTCTTGTTCCTTATACCATTCAATTTTTTTTGCTCTAGGCAGTGTATAGACCATATGGCAAAAGGGATGGTTTCTGACCTTTTCTTTTCCCTTATGTTGTGTTGTAGTTGGCTTAGGAATTTTAGGTCCTTTATTAATGGGGGCATCCTCATTTTCTACTTCAATATAAAGCTGAGCCTTTTTTCAGCTGCTAGAAGCACTTAACGAGGAAGTACAATTGCAAAAGGGCCAATCAATACCATACAAATCCCTGCTGGATGGAGACTAGATTGGATGCAACATTTAGCTCCTAGGCTTTTAGAATCCTCCAAACCTGTGCATAATGTTTAATAGAATCACATAAGTATACTGCCAAGAACTCTTTCAATTCAATAAAATTATTTTAGTTAGTTTAGAGAAAAAATAATCATCATTTAAAAATATAAATCTAATACTTGAATTTCAAAAGACACTTACTAGCAACTTGATCTTGATTATGTGTTTGGTTTCTATTTACAAGATATAAAATCTTCGACACATGATTGCATGTGTTTCTCCTTTTTGTCCACTGACAATCACACACATGCAAATCTAGTCCAAATTTTATGACAAAATGCCATTTAACTGAAATGGATTGACTTCTTACCTTATATGTTTTAGGGAGGAGCTCACAAGGATAGAAATCTATATGTGGAATTATTTTTTACCTCTCTACTTTAGATATGTAATATCTCTCATTTTTTTAATTAATTAATTCAGAAAATTGCAACTATCTTTTATTTTTATAGGTTATACCCTATGAGAAAATGTATGGATGAGCCAATCTATTCTCCTTACATATTTCTTGGCATGGTCACTCAGATAATGACTCTTAATGTAAAACTGGTATGAATCTATGGAGGCATTGGTTTCTTGATTTGTGTGAGAGAAGTTTAAAATGTTTCTTAAACTGGTGTCAATTTCTTAAGCAAGTACCTATTTCAATAATAGTAATTACCTGTCAATTTTTTTAAAAATATAACAGTAGACTATGATTAGATAGCTTATTATTGGGATTTGTACAACCAAAAGAGAATATTTTATAGTTTTTGATTTGTACTTGGCTTGTGTACCATATTTTATGCTATTGGATTTGAAAAGAAGTCAACCATCAATATAATTTTGAAGTTGAATTGTACATCATTCTTTATTTTGAAGAACAATAAAAAAGGTATCAATTTAGAGTTTCAAGGTGGTATCAATAGAAGATTAGAGGATTTTGTAAACATGGGATCAAAATAACATCAAAGAAAGAGACATAGAAAGGTCATAACACCTAGGAAATTCAAGCAAATAGAGAGAAGACAAAATGACAAAGACATAGAAGAGAAAATATAAGAGAATTGAAGAATACAGAAGCATCTAGTACAATGATTGTTGAAGATGAGAACATTCAAGATACTATGATGAATGAGACAAACGTACATGATTCAAATATTAAAGAGGTGAATATGGAAGGCAATGTGATTATAGAATCAAATCTAGGTGTGTCTTTAGATCAAAATTTCAATGACAAGGAAAATGTTATTATTGGTACAAATCCTAGTATGTCTTCAAATCCACATTTTTCTGATATTCAAGTTGAATTTTTTAAAGAAGTTAGATATTCATTGAATGATATCATTTTACTCCCAAAGAAAAGGAAATAAAAGTTGAGAATCATTCAACCCCTTCTTTGAATGAAAAGATTTTTTTTGTTTTTTTTTAATTGAAAGCAATGTCTTAGATAATCTTCAAGGTTTGGTTTCTCAAAGGCAAATTACAACACATGCAAATAGATTATATAGACAATTTTTTAATAATAAAAAGCTAGGATTTCAATGTCAACTCATGTTATGATTGATGAAAATGTTCAAAATGAAAAATCTACACCCTTGCACCACAAGAAGAAATCCAATCTCAACACTATAATTCAGTGCAAGTAGTGATTTGTGTTCATTTCATATATAGACATGAAGATGACAATATAGAAGATAATATATATTTTTTGAGGGAGTACCATTTCTATGTGAGTGTTAATCGATTGTATACTCATCGAAGTTTGTTCAATATTGCTTCAAGATATTTTATGATAATCTAAAGGTAAGAAAAATTCAGATGTCACAACATCTCATATGGTCAAATAATTGTACAAGACAATTCAAAAGCATTTGAATGTTTTATTAACTAAGTAGGGCTCACAAGGAACAACATTGTGTAAAGGATTATGGGAAAAAAAAAGGGTTGATGCCCTATTTATAAATGCTTTATATGCATCACATGATTTTTGCTTAGAGTGTGTGATGGATTTTCATTGGTACAATTTTAATGATATGGACAAATAAAATGACACCAAGTGCCATATTATGTCACATGTCTCTAGGGTGATTTATCTTTTTGTACAAGCATAATTGTTAACTCTTTTCTCTACTTCTAATTGTCATAAACAATTTCAAGAATTAACCTATGATTGTGCTTGGTTTTAGTCTCTCACAAAAGCTACTCATTGCATATATTTAAATTCCTATTTAATAGGTTCCTATGGAGTGTTCATGCCTAGAAGAGAAACATATGAATAATTCAAGATTGGCCTATTATTTTTAAACACAAAACCTCTATACATTTAAAATGTATAAAAGTTTAGTTTTCATGTTTTATATTTGGCATAGTAAAAAATAATTATGTTTTATGTTGGTAGCTAGTTTTAGGAGATCTTTTATGTTGGGTACATGATTTGATCTTTTTCGTGTACATGATATAAGTCCTAAGACTAGATGTAATTAAAAATATGAATATTAAATGTATAATAGATGTACTTTCTCCATGACAAAATAATGAGTGCTAATGGATAAATAATACATGGAATATTGTAAAACTTTGACTTGAAAGAATGGTCTTTAAATGCCACAATCATTTCTTGTGTTTTTATTAATCCATTGTTGTTTTATCAGTAAGTGTTGCACCTCTATGTTAATTTTATGGTTGTGAACTTGTTCTATATCTATACTTAACTTCCTTAGTGTATTATTTGGAGAGAAAATCTTCTAGGTGGACTAGGATTATTTCTACATATCTAGATTTCTTAGTACACAAATTTTAAAGTGTTGTGACACAAATAATACATCAATTGATTTCAAAGCAAAATAAATAAATTAAACCCTAACACTTCAATGAATTTCATTAATTAAATCTATTTATGTACAAGACCAATAAATCCTAACATTTCTATGAATTCTCTTTTTGAGGAAAAAGAAACATAGTAAAAAGGCATTTTTGTGTACCCATAAATTGAGATTGTAGCTGGTAGGGTGTGGAGCATGCACAATCAGGGACTCGTTTGGTTTTTTCTCCTCTTTTTTACTCTTGACCTACACTGTTGAACTGATAAAAATGAGTTCATAGTTATTTAAAAAAAAAATACCTACAACCGATAAAAATGAGTTCATAGTCATTTTTTTAAAAAGCAAATTTTTCCACAAAATAGGAACATTCCTTACAAAGCGGGTACTTGTTTTTGTCTAGCAGCTAATGCATAATGGATACTTGTTATTTTTGAAATGTGTACGCATTATGAATTTTGCCTCAAGCACCCGAAGCGTAATGGGTACTCATTTTGAAAATAATAGGGACCATTTTTAGTGGCATTTTTACCAACATGGAGACTTCTCCCAAATTGGGGCTCATCTTCTTGTACTTGCCCTTTATATGTCCAAGTTCAAAAAATAAATTGTTAATTCTTATAGTCCCCTTTTGTCCCCCATTTTGGTGCACTAACCCTCAAATATCCTAAGCATACATTAATTAGCTAATAATTATAAATACATATAAATTAGGTCATGAATTTAATATTGATATTGATAAATAAATGTGATAATTATTCTAAATTTTAACAACTCAAATAATTATTCTTAGGCATATATTGGGAATTGGTTTGGTTATGATAAATATTGTAAATAAAAATTATAAGAATGAAATGTGCACCACTAAATTGACTTCATAGAAATAAAATTAATCTACAAGATTCTATGGTTTTTATTGATTCACCTTGTTGTTTTAAATTACAATAAAGAGTTTAATAATGTTTATAAACACCTTTGAGGAATTTTTATTTAGAGTAGTTCTCCCTTGTCTAAATGACTAGGTGGACTAACTTAATGACTTTGAAACAATGACCAAAGACATGACGATCATTCAATGCCTAGTGAATTTTACTAAGATATCTTGTTGATGTTAAGTAAAAATGTCAAATTTGGATCTTTTGCAAGGTAATTTTCTTAGAGATTTCTAGATGGTCATAAAAAATTAGGCCATAGGTTAAAAGTTATTCTTTCAAGTCAACAAATAATGACTACTTGGATGTGGACAAAGAGTTATAATTTTAAAATAAAAGCATAAATATGTATTGATTTTGTAATACAAAATGGAAGTAGATTAAATTTTAGATCATTTTTATGGATTTAAGGTGAAGATGGATTAATTAGATGGTGGTTGATTCAACACCAAAGAAGGCAGATCAATTCAAGGCGATTTTGTCCTACAAATGCATGAGATGGAGAAGCTCAGGTTGATGGTGGACAGTGCATGTCCGGTACTGAATTCATGTTTGATTTTAATGAGAGAGTGGATGATTTAATGTCTGCTTTATTTATTTTTCTTTCAAAAAAAATTATAAAAACAATTAAAACAAAAATAATGGAGGAAACTTTCCAATTCTATTTCGATTTTCCTTGAATGCAAATTTATATTTAAATCAAGCACTAAAAAAAATTGAGGAAACTTTCCAATTCTATTTCGATTTTCCTTGAATGTAAATTTATTTTTAAATCAAGCATTAAAAAAAAATGGTTTTGAAACAATTAAAACAAAAAACATATATGAAACATAAAAAAAAATTAAGATTTTTTTTCTTTTAAAACAATTAAAATAAAAAATTGTATAGAAAAATTTCTATTTTATTTTGATTTTTCTTTAAAGCAAACTTATTTTTCAAATCAAGCATCAAGGAAAGTTTTCTTGCTTCACAAATTCTCTAGATTGTTTTCATTTTATTTTTGGAAATTTTGATATATTAATTTATAGATATATAAAATTTGTTTTTTTGTTTTTTATACAATTTTTATTTAAAGATAAATACGATTTATAATTAAATTAGTTTATAATATTTTAAGATTCCATACAAGTTAAAAAATTATAACTTATAAATATTTTAAAAACATATTTTATTTAAATTGTTAATATTGTTAGTATTTATGTTCTTTATTTTTTTAATCTTTTTTAAAGAAAGAATGGAATGTTGATGATAGTCATTTTTTTAAGAAATAAACCTAAATATAAATTTAATTAATTTTTTAATTTTTAACATATATATATATAATCTTTTCTTATACTTAGATATGCAATTGCTTTTGATAAATTAATCTTTGTTTTAATAAAGTAAACATAAAAAAATCTAATAAATAATATAAATATAATATTATAGCTATAAAATGATATAATATCTATAATATTATATTATGTTCTAAGTCAAATAAATATATATAAAATAAGTAGAGATATATCCTTTTCGAGGTGCCTAATTAACTTTAATGTGATAAATTGATTAAAAAAAAAGATATCTCTCAAAGTTAGAAAGAAACTATATTAATGAAGGTCAATAAAAAATGTTTTAATAAAATTACTTTAAATGATATAACAAACTCAATGAAAAATTGTATATACACTCTTTTAACTAATAAAAATATTATTTTTCAAGTTCTTTATTTATTTTTTGAATAAAGGGGTAAAAACTTTATTAAAAATCAGACACAAGAATTACAAAGAGAACCAAAGCCCTAAGGCCCCAGGTAAGAACCACAAACCCAGCCCAAGATTAGCCTGCTTCATAACCATCCATGTCCTCAGTAAAAATCTTCTGCAAGTCCTGACAGTAATCTGAGGAGAGATGCTCCCAACCTTCAACTTTCCAATCACTACCATGTTTCGAGACCCACTTAGCCAAACAATCAGCTGCTCTATTCCATTCACGAGGAATGTGGATGAAAGACACCTGCTCCATTAACGAGCTAATGTGAAGAATCTGACGAACAATCTCTGCCAGCTATCAATGAATCCCACTCACCTTCTGCTCTATCAACAAGTTCACAATAATTTGTGAATCCGATTCATAGATAACCTTCCTTCGACCCAACTCCCAAGCACGCTCCTGGGCATAGAGAATTGAAAAACCCTCCATAAAATTATTAGAATGCCGCCCTTTATGCACCGAAAAAAATAAGACCACCTCCCCCATAGGATTCCTACCAACACCACCAACCCCAGCAGGGCCTGGGTTACCCCTAGAGGAATCATCAGTTTTAATCTTGATAAACTCATCCTGAGGGGGCATCCACCTTCCCACCCTTTGAACCTTCTTCATAGTACATCTACCTCTCCTCACACAAGTTGAGGCAGGAGACAACTCTTGCAATCCCAACCTACTCATGACATCCGCCTCATCTCTATCCAGAGGAAAATTCACCTCACATTTAGCTTCCACCGTCTCCCGAATCATAACAATGATTCTATTCCACACTTGCTGAACTAACAGTTTGACCTCATGAAAGATCCTCTTGTTCCTCTCAAGCCAGATTTGCCACAATATGAAAATGGGCCCAATATACCAGACAGCCTGGAGGAAGGAAGACGAGATAGGAGGTCTACCCAAACTGCTCCAAAACTCCACCAGAGAATCCGCGTGAACACAAGAATTCTTCGACACCCCCACCAGTAGTGCCAAATAAGCATAGAGAAGGGGCATCTGAAGAACAGGTGTGAGGAATCTTCCTCCCCATTACCACACAAAGCACAAATGGAAGGCCCCAATAATCCCCGCTTGTGAATATTGTCCCAAGTTAGGCATCTGTTCAAATCCAAAGTCCAAGCAAAGCAGTTACACTTCGGCCAAGAAAAATTATTCCACACATGTTTCCACCAGTGCACTTTTCTTCCCTCAAGTCTTCAGTTCAACAGTTCCCGGTATCCACTAGCCACAGTTAAGATGCCCTTAGGATTCAGAAACCAAGCAAGTCCATCCCTACCCTTGAGGGAACTACAATGTCTATTCGCCAGAATGCCATGCAACTCAGCACACTCTTCCTCCATCCCAGCAACCGGCCACTCATTAGGATCCTTCCACCGCTCCATCTCCAGCCGCCCACACCTACACACAACCTTGAAGTCACTCACCCTTAACCACCATGCCTCCAAAAACCTCTGGAAAAGATTCCCAAGGTTAGGAAAATGATCAAGTATGGGGGGGTATCCATCCCAAGAGTCATTCCAAAATAGGACCTCTTCCCCCCTCCTGCAAATCCAAAAGATACCTTCCTTAATTAGAGAAGCCCCCATCTTGAGAGTACACCAAATCGTTGAGTCTTTTGCCCTCAAGCGGATATCTAGTAATTTCCTCCATCGGGATCCTCTGCATATATCTGTAGGCCAAAATCCTAGCCCAGCCTCGATCCTTCTCAGCACACCACCTCCAGTACAATTTAGCCATCAGAGCCTCCCCAAATAAAATAGATTGCCTTAAACCAAGCCCCCCTCCCCCCCGACTGCTTCGGGCTACACACCAAGTCCCAATTGACAAGACTCCATTTGGAAGAGGAAAGATTGCCTACCCATAAGAATTGCCTTGCCAGAGAATATGATCCCTTCAAGAACCACTTAGGAGCCACTTAAAGCATACATCGATAAATCGGACGAGCCTGAACCACCGACTGAATCGGCTGAACCCTCCCAGCAAAGGATAACCATCTATTTGTCCAATGTTCAACCTTCGTGTGAAATTTATCCAAGATACTCTGCCATGATTCCCTAGGAGGGTTACTAGGAGAAATAGGAATACCCAAATAAGTCAAGAGCAGAGAGCCAACTTGGAATCTCAAGATAAGAGCAATCCTCCTTTGAATAGTACCAGGAGTGTTGAAGAAGAGGATAGAAGATTTATCCTCATTGATCAGCTGGCACGAGGCTGCAAGATAAACATCCAAAACCCTATGCAAATTAGTGGCTTCTCTAACCCGAGCAAGTCCCATTAGGGTCGTGTCATCAACAAACTACAAATGAGACGGTGGCTGCAACTCATTACCCCAACTCCAACCCTGAATAATACCCAGACCCACATTATGCTTAATCAACCTCCCCAGACCCTCAGCCAGAAGAATGAATAAGTAAGGGGATAGGGGGTCCCCTTGGCGAAGACCCCTAGAAGCACCAAACAGCTCAGTATGATCTCCATTTATTAGCACAAAGAAGGAGGTAGACGTAACACAACTCATAACCCATTGGATCCATTCGTCAGCAAATCCAAAAGCCCTAAGGATTTTTTGGAGGAAGGACCAACAAACTCTATCGTAAGCCTTAGCCATATCCAGCTTAATAAACATAGCTTTTTCCTTGGAAGTTGCCATAGAATGAATGGTCTTCATAGTAATGACCACCCCATCCAAGATTTGGCACCCTTCCACAAACCCACTTTGCTCCTTAGAGATAACATCCCCCAGACACTTCTTCAACCTATCCACTATCAGCTTAGAGTTGATCTTATAAATCATATTGCAGAGAGAGATAGAGTGGAACTGGCCTAACCGGTCAACCCCATCACACTTGGGGATAAGTGCAATGAAAGTCGCATTCAAAGCCCGAAGTATCTTCTTATTCCTCTGGGACTCCTGAACTACTTCCCATAAGTCCAATTTGATAATATCCCAGAAATCTTGAAAGAATTCAACCGGGAACCCATCCGGTCCAGGAGCCTTTCCCTTTCTCATGTGAAAAACAATCCTCTCTAGTTCTTCCAGCAAAATGGGACCCATAAGTTGCTCATTCATCTCCCTAATAACTAGAGAAGGAATGCAATCAAGAACTTGATTCTCCTCCACCGATTCCCCCTATGAATCCTCACTGAAGAGGGATCAGAAATAATGTAAAGAATCCCTAGAGATCTCCTGCAAGGATAAAAGCTGCTCACCTCTATCATTGACCAAAACAAGAATGGAATTTCCATGTCTTCTTGCTTTCACTGAGTTGAAGAAGAAAGCAGTGTTCTTATCCCCCTCTTGAAGCCAATCAATATGAGCTCTCTATTTCCAGTATATTTCTTCCCTAAGCTCCCATTCCTTTAAAGCCTTAACAACCCTATCTTCCTCCCTAAGCAAGGCTTCAGACAAACCATGCTCTCTAATTTCACTGGTGATGTCATTCAACACTATTTGAGTAGCTTTCTTAGCATGAAAATATTCCCAAAACCCTGACGGTTCCACTGTTTAAGTTGAAACTTAACAAATTGCAGTTGCTTGGCAAAAGTGTACATAGCAGTGCCAAAGGCAGGCCTCCCTTTCCTCCACCACTCTGCTACAAGAGTCTGCAAAGCAGGATCCCGAAGCCACATGAGTTGGAATTTGAATGAAGGAGAGTGAGCGACCTGAGCAAAATAAGAAACCATCTTGATTGTCCAGTGGTCTGACCCTCTCTAGTCAAGAATCCTAGAGCTTGTGGCCCACCCCCCACCAACCCAAAAACTAGAAACCAAAAATCGATCCAACCTTTCCGCAATCCAATACTCCCCCACCCTCCTATTGTTCCAGGTGAACAAACCATTACCAAGCTTAATGTCAACAAGATGCAACGATGCTATACTATCCCAAAAAAGGAAAGAAGAAGGTTCCAATCGCATAAAACCCCCCTTCTTCTCACTTAACTCAAGGATGGCATTGAAATCGCCCGCCATAATCCAAGGGTGAAAAGGGACCAACCTTTGCATACAAGAAATATGAGACCATAAGTTCTCCTTACCTTGAAGATCAGTGGGGGCATAGATGTTAGTAAACAAGATATATTCCCCAATCTCAAGACTAGAGACAACCTCAGATAACGAAGATCTGGAGGCCACCCACCAGACAAGGTGAATCCTTAAAGGGTTCCAAAGACAGGCCACCCCTCCCGAGGAGCCCACAACCCCAATACACTGACACTGGCTTCTCCCCCATATCTTAGGCACCAAATCTCCTACAAAAATAGGATATCAGGAGAATGACTCCTTATCAACTCCCGAACAACTTTTTGTCTAGGGCCATTGTTCAAGCCCCTCACATTCCATGATAAAACAATCACTTAGGGGGATTGGAAAAATGAGAATCCAGAGTCTTTACTGACCCTGACTCAACCAAATTCTCCCCCATCAATTTGATCTTCTCCAAATCCTTCTTTTTGCCAACCTTTGAAATCTTCTCTATTGATCCTTTCTTAATGTCCTTCTGATGGAGACCCAAATGTAAGGCCATTTTGTTACTTTTGGCCCCAGTAGATTCTAATTTTTGAGCTGTAGGAGAAACATTCCCCCCAACCAGCTCCACTACAACACTAGAAATGGCCCCAACTGAGCCCCTATTGGCAGATCCATCTCCATTTGCTGACTCCCAGCAATTTGCAAAGCCTGGGGTGAGTTCCACTTCACACTATCATTGACCAACCCTGATGCACCCTGATCCAAAGGAGTCATCCCAAGGATCACCTCCTACTGGGTTAGATCATCCAGGGCTTCAAATCTGTTAAAGGTATCCTCCTCCTATCTCTCCTGTAGGGGCCTCTTTTGTCCCCGATTCATATTCTTTGTCTTAACTGGGACAAAACCATCAGTACCCACAACTTCCCCAATCATGGCGGCTTTTCCTTTGTTAGCCTCATCTGTGTTACGAGTCGACTGTTGAGGTTGGCATACCATCGGTTTATACCTAGGACACTTATGCTACAAATGACCATACTCATGACACAGATGACACCGAAATGGTAAAGTCTCATAATCCAGTTGTTGAACCCAAGAATAAGAACCAGCACACATATCTATAGTATCTGGAAGGGGCTTACTAAGATCAATTTCAACACAGATACGAGGGAAGGTCATTACCTTTCTCCCCAAGGTTTGTGTTGAGGCTCCAACTGGCCTCCCTAGCACTGAAGCGAGCATCTGTAGCACATCCTCCTGACAAAATTCCACTAGAAAATGCGGTAAATGAACCCACACTAGGACCCTATTAGGAAGCTCCTCCAAAGGGTTGAACCCTGCATGCCAAGGTTTGATGAACAACCCCACCTGGTTGTAAAAATACGACCCTCCTTCAAAAAGTCTACTTCGATCCTCCATGCAGTTGAAAGTAACCATGAAGTAGTTGTTAGCCATTAACATAATCTCCATTTCCCCTTCCGGTGCCCAAGTCCTTTGAGCCCAGTTCTCCAAAAACTGCAAAGAAAACCTCAACCCCAAAAACTTGGAGTATAACGAATGCTTTAAAAAGTAATCAACATCTTTCACTATCATCTCCGGAGGAATAATTAACCTTGGTCTCTTGTTGCACCTCTCCAAACAACCATTAATCTTCGAGATCCGAGAGCCACCAGCACTGCTAGCCCCAGACTTTGAGGCATAAAGGTTATTATCAAAGGTCTTGACATTTTGGGATGGAGATTTCAAACCCACCGCAGCCGAGAAATCCATATCGAGAGACGCCTTCGAGGCCTCTCCACCAGATCTAGACATAACACCACTCGGAGAGCCCACCTCCCGAAAGGAAATGGGCAAGGACACCACACCCCCTTCAAGAACACCCACACCACCCCTACCACGCTCCACCACTGGGCAGATCAAACCCCCACTGCCTTCCCCGCAAGCAGGCTACGTATCCGCAAGAACCACGAGCCCCTACCTCCCGCAACACCACCCACCACCCGCAGCCACCACGCCTCCTTCCACCCCCGCGGCTTCGTAGCCAGCCCCTCCCACAATACCACCCACACACGCAAACACCTCCCTCCCACCGCTGCACCAGCATGCAGGCACTACTCACGAGCTAGGGCTGCGATGCCCTAGCCCGCACACAACACCCACCACGCACAACTCCATTCTTCTTTGGTGAACCAAAAAACCAAGTTCTTTATTTATTACAAAAAATTATATTAATAATAAGTTTTCTATACTTAAAAAATTATAAGGAAACTATATTAATCAATGTCCATAAATAAAGAACTTGAAAAATAATATTTTTATCAAAAATAAAATTATTTCAAATTAACTGAAGCACAATGATTTTTATATCCATATTTTATATTAAAAAAATAAAAATTAAATTCTTTACTTATTAATTAAAAAATCCATATAATATAATAATTATCAAAAATAAAATTATTTCAAATTAACTGAAGCACAATGATTTTTATATCCATATCTTATCTTTAAAAAAATAAAATAAAATTCTTTACTTATTAATTAAAAAATCCATATAATATAATAAATTTATTACGCTGAGGGCCTTTCTTTATATGGAATGAACTAGCTATCAGAATGAATATGCCTCCCTCTTTACATTCGTGCAATGGCAAGACGATTGAACAGATCTTGCCTGTTCATCGTTTCTCGCCTTCTTTCCCTATTTTCGGTTGTTTAGCTAGCGATGGATGCATCCAGGGTCCCACCCTATAAAAAAACGCAAGTTGTAGTGTCCACACATGCAATTTACTTGGCGGTAAAATAAAGCATTTCATTCGTAGGACATCCTCTCCTCTAGCCATATGGTTTATTTTTTATTCACGTGTTTTAATTGCATATACTAAAATTTTGTTTGTCCTAGCTTCTTCTTGTACCATAGTCCTCTGCAGTCTCATGAATTTATTTTAACTATTTATGTCTTATTTTTACATGTACAACGAACTTATCAAAATCTGATGTAATCTTCATTTACGAAAACATCATCCCAAATTCAACACAACATTATTGTCATCATTACTTCAAGCAAATAATTGCTACACATTATTCCTCTACTTGTTTATGGGAACTTAGATCTTTCATTTTACAAATCTTCATATTTTTCTTTTACATGCTATGCCACACCAATTGTCATCCTCACCAAATGCGCTTCTAAACTAGGAAAGCATACATAAAAATAAATCAATACCTATGGTATGATGATGTCCTACTAGTGTATCTCCAAATATTTGCTATATTTTGTAGAGCATTTGTGATTAAAACCTAGGTAGGTAACCCTTGATTCTCTTCCAAGGTTTTGTCAATTCAAATTTTGATCATGTGTCAATGAGATGAATCATATGGAGAGAAAAACATATATGTGTACGCCATTCATATATATATATATATATAAAAGTGGATACACCACTAAATTATATTAATATTTTTTAATCTTTTACAAGGTGTCTGGTTCAATGAGCATTGAAGGGAAAGAACCAATAAGAAAACCCTTCAGTATTGCTCCAAAAATGCAAAGCCTACCTACCCATTACAAAGAGGCCACCTGGGCACATTCCACAAAACCCCTCCCCATATTACATAATCTTTCCATTAGATACAAAAGAAGCCGCCATAAAGGCATACAAGAAGATAACAACAACATAATCTTCCTTTTAGAACAGTGTGAAGAACAACAACCAATTACAACTAAAGAACAACAAATAAGGACATCCACGAATCACCCCTGGCTACAGAGAACAATTCTCCAAACCATTAATTAGTATGAAACATAAAAATGTTAGCGGTAAAGTCCATTCCTATACCCCAGATCAGTGGAGCAGAAACTAGCACACAATATAACTGACCCCATGCCTTTTCCCACTATGAAGCGGAGTCGAACCTGTGAACTCGAGGGATGCAAAACCCAAGCCCCAGCCAACTCCGCTACAAGTGGCGACTAAAATGTTAGCGGTAAAGTCCATTCCTATACCCCGGGTCAACGGAGTAGGAACTGGCAAACAATATAACTGACCCCATGCCTTCTCCCACTACGAAGCGACATGTATTTTGTTATTAGTAATTTATATATTATATAATATAATATTATTATTTACATAAGTTGAATTAAATAAATTAGTAAATTACAAATTGACTTCATATCTTTTTAATAGATTTCATTTTTTTTAACATTTTATGTTTGATTTTACTTGTAAATTTTAATATAGTTTATATATATATATATATATATATATATATTTCTCAAAAGAATTCATTCGTTGAATAACCAAACACAATTTAAATTAGGTTTATATATTTGACTAAAGTATTTCATTTTCCTTTCAACAACAAAAATTGTACAACACATACTTTACCTTCACTCTACACTACTTTGCATCCAAATTTAAGATGTGCAATAATTAATATAAATACAAGTATATTTTGCATTTCAATGTAAACCCCACATTATTCAATTTTCTAATAGACACAACCTTAGAAATGCATAAACTCATCATAACATTAACAATTTGAGAATGTTCCATTTCTCACGAATAGAGGTATGAAATGGTCAAGGAAAAGTAAAATCTTTATCAAGTATGGTGATTTTGGTGTCCAAGACTTATTCAACTTATTATTACTTACATTTTGAAGAACAAGCAAAGCATATTGAAAAGAACAAATATTATCATATTTTGACTATGAATTCAACATGATAAATTGTAGGAAAGAATGATTAATGATGTAATTAATTTTATTCTTTCATATTACTAGTGATAAATATATGTTAATATATAAATAAATATATGATTATTTTTAATTAATTTATTATATCTAGGTCATTCAGGATCCATGTCTTCAAAGTGCATTTAGTTGTCACTCATCAATGTGTCAATGTGGTTGTAATAATCCTTCCTACAACCAACAATTTGATGCAAACTATTGCCACCTAGATACATTTTTCCATCATAACAATGGTAGGAATATAGTTGCTTCTTCTAATGAGTCATATGATATGAGAAACATGAGTTTGTTAAATAAATACCTATCTCTATATATCTCTCTCCCTCTCTCCTTATCCCTCTCCATATACATCTTCCATCTCTACCTTTACATTCCTCTCTATTTCTCTCCCCTACCACTATCTCCTTGCATCTCTCTCCTTAACACTCCATCTTTCTATATATCTCTAATTATCATATATCCTATATTTTTGTCCCATAGATCTATCTCCTTACCCCTTTATCTCTCTCCCTCTTTCCCTATTGACCTCATGTGTGTTACACAAATGCATGAAAAAGATAGACCAAGATTTTTTCTATTTAACCTTCCACACCTATTCTTCTAATGAGTCATATGATATGAGAAACATGAGTTTGCTAAATAAATACCTCTATCTATTTATCTCTCTCCCTCTCTCCTTATCCCTCTCGATATACATCTCCCATCTCTACCTTTACATTCCTCTCTATTTCTCTCCCCTACCACTATCTCCTTACCTCTCCTTGCATCTCTCTCCCTAACACTCCATCTTTCTATATATCTCTAATTATCATATATCCTATATTTTTGTCCCGTAGATCTATCTCCTTACCCCTTTATCTCTCTCCCTCTTTCCCTATTGACCTCATGTGTGTTCCCATTGCACACCAAGGTGCAATTGATAGTAATATTAAAAAATAGCATTCTTTTCAGCAATATGTTCGTTCTTTCTTTCTTGTAGAGGAAGCAAACTAAAAAATCGAAAAAAACTGAATCTTAAATAAATCTTTTAAATGTAGAAATCCTGACCAAAAAAAAAGAAAATAGAATATAGAAATCTAGGAGAAAACAGTAAGAAATCAGACTTGAATCTCACGGCCAATTTACATGTTAAATGCAATTTAGTGGTGAAAACTATTGAGCATTAATGGTTTAATTTAAGGAGGAGAGGGAGAATCCTACAGAAGGGAGGAGAGGAAAAACAGGTGAATAGAGAGAAGGAAGATCTGCTTGCGCATAGAAATTGCAGAGCAACTTTAAAGGAAGACGTGAAAAGCAGAGAATTTTTCAGTAGATTTTCATCATAGAATAAGTTCCAGAGAGTAAAATAAGATGATGCCACTGAACTTTGGCATAACGCCATTGGCATCAGGGGCAAAGAAGCACTTGTGTACCAGTCGCTCAAAATTTGCTCTTATGAGAACGAGACCTTTGGCATCAAGGGCAAAGAAGAACTTGTGCACCAGTGGCTCTAAATTTGCTTTTTGGGAACGAAATTGGAGGAGAAACTTATGAATAATATGCAGAAACTAGACCAGATGAGAAAACAAGGGAAAAATCCCCAAAATCCCCTGCCTCGACAAGTTGTGATTCAGTGGGATGTGGAAGATTGTGGTTTGGCCGTTCCTCCTCCTCATCCCTTACGAATCTTTGAAAATATCGAAAAATATCTCCGTGGCCGTGGATTACATGATAAAATCATCACATTCTTTTACAGCTATGGACTTGTTGAATTTCCGTACCCTGATGACCACCGCAGGGAGGGAATTCCTTATTCTTGTGAGCCAGATAAAAATGGACTTTACAGAGAAATGTTAAAGAGTACATGCACTTTTTTAAGGGGTAAATTTCTTCTTCCTCCTAGAATTTTTTTCATTTCAGCTAACAGAGATTTTACTCACGCTTTGTACAAGTTGAAAGAACGATGTTACCCCTTTGTAGTTGCCCAAATTAATAACAACGGCGAGTTGTTGGAATGGCTTGAAATGTCGTCTGTAAATGTGAAGAATTCAGAGCCAAATATTTGTGAAGATCATAAAACCAAGGTTGAACAGAGGAAAAATTCAGATCCAAATATTTGTAAAGCTGCCTTGGATGTGGAACAAAGGAAGAATTCAGAGCCAAATACTTGTGAATTTGAGTGCACTTCAAAGGATCAACCAAGGGCTGTCAGACCGAACAAGATGCAACAATTGGGCATATTCTAGGATTTAGAAACCTGTAGGGTCCCAAAAGGAGTACCTTTTGATTCCATTGCAGGTAACATCAGAAATTTTCTGATTAGCCAGGAAAGAAATCGAAAGATACATACTTTTAATGCTTACAAAGATATTTCTACTGCTTGCCAGTCTTTTATAGAGGCCTGCAACAAGACTGGTATCAGCATGATTGATAACAAAGACATTTCAGTTATGAAATCCATTGTAACAGATGTGTTAATTTTTTCTCTTGACTACCCTTATCATTCCACCATTCTTTTGATTTCTGGCAAGATTTCTGTCAAAGGCTATAATAGATTTCGTTTTGTTTTGAACTCTATGGAATCAGAGCTTCTTATTGTTGTCCCCGACTTGAAAGAACCATACTGTGAACTAAACCGTGATTATTCTGTCTGGGAATGGCCTCAAATTGTCAGAGTGAGCCATGAAGGTAAATGAATCCCAACCCTAATTAGTGGCATTTAACATATTTTTCTAGTTGCAAGTTTGTTTTTTATATTAAAAGCAGCTAAAACAAGGGGCCTGACCTAGGAATATTAGAACAAAGAAACAGTGGCAAGCCAACTCTCAGCAGAGCATTAGCAAAATTACAGCCCTCTCACTTTCCTCTATCAAAAACCATAATCATTCTACGCATGTTCAACAGATATATAAAAGTCTTAATAAACATTTTAAACATTTGCCACACAGGGAAACAGGTAGATAAGTTCAAATATAAACAGAATTTAAAAACTATAAGCCTGGAGGCTACTAGGGTTGTCCAAGCCATGGAAACAGACTGTTTCTTTTTTCCATGGCTCCTCTTGGGGAGGAGCTTCCTAGCCCATTCCTTGGTGAGGAATTTGAATAGGGCCCTGTAGTCATTGTCTTCCTTGCTTTTGCCTTTAATAGAACTTTCCTGCAAAAGACACAATTGTAGCGTCCTAAAATTGCGACACTTGCAATTTCGACTACATTTGGGTCTTCACGATGGCGGCGCAACGTTGAACCTAAATGGAGACCCCGAAATCTGTTTATAACACCAAAAACTGCATTTTCCTGCACCCTGGCCTGATCCCTCCTTGCACCCTGCTGTCCCGGGAGGTGGGACCATGGCGCCCAGCGCCCTGGTCCTTGGCCCTATTTTGGGCCCGGTCTCCTTTTGGGCATCGGGTCTTGAAGTTTGCAAATTGGAAAATATTGTTTCTAGGTCGGCCTAAGGTCGGGAAAATCAGTCTCTCAACCCTAATTGACAAGTATATAAACTACTTTTTCTCTCCTAGAAAGAGGAGGAAGGAAAGAAGCAAGAGCAAGAGGCGAAAGCGATATTCAAACATTCAAACATTCAAGCATTCAAGCATTCCTTCAAGCAATTGAGCATTCTAAGTCTCCATTCAAGGCTAAGTGTTGCATTCAAGACAAGGATTCAACCATTGAAGAGGAGATCACATACAACATACAACATACTACATACATTACACCTTTGCATGTAAGAATACAAACATTCTTACAACAAGGTATCAGTACTTGTTTACATTACAAACATTTACATTTACAACATTCTCATTTTTTGGTTAATTCCAAAACCGGGGTTTGACCTAAAGGCAAACCCCTCATCCCTAACCCCCCAATCGTCCTCTCTTTTCTGTGTGTAGGTTGCAGGTACGCGGCTGTAATTGAAGATCTGGAATCCTTGTGCAAAGACGAACAGATCCCCCTTCGTTTCGCGGATTTTTCGAAGGACTGTGTGCATGCCGGGCGCCATCGTCTCGTCAACTTTCGCTCAAATTTGCAGAACAGCACCGTCTCGACATTTTACTGCTAATTCCAGGTCCGCAACTTCATCCCATATCCCTATCTCTGTTTATAAGTGAATCTTTCCTACTTTACATGCATTCCTAGTTCAATCATTCTATCTACATTCTTTACAAAAGAGGGTATCCTTGATGTCACAACCCTTGAAACTCATTTAGAATCCAATCTTGCATTGCGTGGGATTGGATCTTATGGGTTTCAACCCCTCTTTTGAATGTAAAGTCTCTCCTAAGTGAAAACCATCAACCCTAGTGACTCTCCCTTCTCTCTCCTTGGAGTTGGGGAGGGGAGAACAACTATGGTTCGATTTTTCCGCTTTACATTTTGGTGAACCCGACGTGAACATCCTCATTCTGATTATTCATGGTTAGATCTGAAAATTTTGTTTCCTTAATTACATTTCCATGTTTGATCTTTTGCAAATTTTAAAAGGTTGATTGCATAAAAACCCTAAAATTTTCTTTTTAAGTAATTAAACTTGTGAAATGTTTAATTGTTAATGCTTGTTTCAGATCTACCCTTCTATTGCAAATTGTCAATTCATATTTGTGCTTTAATTCTGAAAATAAAGTGGTTAAATGTCAAAACCCTAATTTTTAAGACCTTCTTGATTCAACCTTTGACTGATAATTTCACTAATCAAAATACTTCCAAATCGGCTGTAACTTTGGATTCCACAATAAAATCACAATATCTTTCATCCCTGAAAATTTGGAAAAAAGTTGCGAGGACCGTGTGCACCCCGAGCGCCCTCGTCTCCGACATTTTTTCTGAAATTTCGGGAGCTAGATCTTACTGTATTTTTCTGCTAAAATCCAGAATTTTGGCTGATTTTATCAATTTTAACACCTTCAAAATTAAAGTCAAAGTTGGTCTAGCAATTGCTTGGATTGAGGCTTCTGATCATTCAAAAATTGTTGAAATTAAAATTCATATCAAAATTGTGTTTCTTACAGTCCTAAATCTAAAAAGTGTGTTGGCATTCATTCGAAATTTCAGTGTTTTATTCAAATTTTTGTAGTTTGTGACTTTTGAAATTAAGTGTTTGATTGTAACAACTTTGATTTCCACTTTCAAATTCGAATTTTGCATGAAATCGAGTCAACTTTTAAATTTCAAAACTTGCATTGCTTTTAGTATTCCCTCTAAAATCATAAAATTCAAAATTTTAGTTTCCCTCTCTTTTTCAAAATTCAAATTCTGCATTTTTCAACAATCTTGGTAGGATTCAATTTTGAGATTGCAACTTTAATTTGGCCTATCTACAGATCATAAAATCACTCAATTTTTTCAAATTAGCTTTAAAATCATCATCCCTGAAAATTTCGAAAAAAGTTGCAAGGACCGTGTGCACTCCGTTCGCCACGGTCCCGGACATTTTTTCCGAAATTTTGAGAGATTGTCCTGATTGCATTTAACAGCTTAAATCTAGGAGATTGGCTGGTTTTATTGAAATTTGCTACCTCTAAAATTCAAAATCTTCTCTCTCTCTTTAGTGCATGAGTTTTACAACAATAAGTCCTACTTACACTATTCTCGTTAGACGAAGCCTTAGAATTAAGTCTTTCCAAGGTGTAATTACCGAGGAGTGGAACCTAATTTGAATGGCCTTTTTAACGAGGACATGGGTAATTCCTCTAATCCTCTTAATGATGAAGAAGCTCTCCATGAGGTTTCTGTAGAACAACTTTCAAAATTGGATAACCAATTTGATGATTTTCGACAATGGATGTCTCAAGAATACCCCGCTAGTGAAGCTCTTTCATTAATTGAGGGTCTAAAACGTATGGTTCAAAGTGATAAGAATGGAATTGATATTTTGCGTGGTATTGCACACATTGTGGATTCGAATGTGATGCCTATGAAAAGTTGTGTCGAAACCTTAGGTTATACACAACCTCCTACTCAAGTTAATCATTCTATTCCTTTGACAACTTCTATTGCTAGTATACCTACTTTTACATCAAACATAATGACTACTTCAATACAAGACATTCCTCTTATGATCACTAGTCATGGGGGCAATCCCTCTTCTTCAATCAACCCTCTTCCTTTATTCAATCCAACTTCTTCATTCATTCCTTCAACGAGTGTTCCTTATATCTCCACAAATGAACATGACGCAAGGGGGCAATTCATTTAACCCTTCCATTCCTCCTTGTAGTGATCCCCCTTTCCAATCATCTCCTATGACTAACTATCATAGTGTCCCACCACCTTACTCTCTACCTTCTTTCAATAACATAACACCTCCATCACAATCTAACACGTCTAATACGAACTCTTCGACTGAAGCGACCATTAACAATCTTGCACAAACTGTCTCTTCTTTACAACAACAAATTGCCTCTATGAATCAATCTAAGTTTAGTGTGCCCACATTTGATGTTGCGAGCCCACTTTCTCTTGACATTGTTCGAGCTATCCCCCCTAAACATGTTGAAATTCCGCATTTGGAGCTTTATAATGGTAAGGGTGATCCTCTAACACATGTTAAGACCTTTCAAACAATATGTACTAATTTTGCTTATGACCAAAGGTTGCTTGCAAAACTGTTTACTAGAACATTAAGAGATAAAGCCCTATAACGGTATTGCTCGTTGCCTTCCTATTCTATTTCTTCTTTCGAACAACTTGCAAATGCTTTCATTCAACAATTTCAAAACAATATAAGTCCTAAAGTTACTTTGATTGATTTAATGCATTGTAAACAAGGTGTTAAAGAAAAAGTGACTGATTTCATTGGTAGATATAAGCATTTGTATGCTCAAATTTCCTTTCCAGTACCTGACAATGATATTCAAAGAATCTTTATTTCTAATTTACAAAAAGATATTAGAGAAAAACTTCTATTTTCTGAGTTTTCTTCTTTCCAACAGTTGTGCGCAACTCTTCACAATTATCAACTGACTGTGAGTCAAATGGAACAAGCAAATCCTATGGCTCCGAGTGATAAGGGTGATAGTAGTCAACAACCATTTGGGAAGTTTAAACCAAACAGAGAGTCAATTAAATTCAATGAAAACATCATCAACAACAATGTGAATGCAGCATCAGGTGTGCCTCCTATTTCTAAGTTTTTCAAGAAAGAAAGAAAGTTCACTCCTTTGAATGAATCATTGCATAGTATTATGAATAAGTTATTGGAACAAAATGTGCTTACTCTTCCTCCTATAAGGCAAATAGATCCTGCAAAGATTAATTCACCCTATTTTGATAACAAATCTTTTTGTCAGTTTCATCGTCAACCTGGGCATGATACTGAAAAATGTTTTGCTTTAAAGGGTAAAATTCAAGATTTGATTGATAATAATACTATTTTTGTTTCTGGCGTGAATGATAAAGGCAACACATCTGTAGCTCCTCCTAACCAAAATCTTAAGATTTTTACTGATCCATTGCCTTCTCATACCTCTAATGCGATTGATACTACTGATTCCTCTGTCTCACCTGATGATCTTGTGTCTATGACTCCGAATGTGATTAACTTTGTAGAGCAGCAGAAAATCCCTAAAGAACCTTCCATTACCTTTGATTCTAGTGAAACTATCAGGGCACCTGATGGTCCTTTATATATAGTTGCAAAAGTCAAGAATACACCTTGCCGTGGAGTGCTTATTGATCCTTCTTGTATGGTTAATATCATTACTGAAGAATTTCTTTTTACTTTGCAATTGAATCAAGTGATCTATGATGAAACAAATGTGGTTGTGAAACTATTTGATGCATTTTCTTCTCCTACAATTGGTTCTATTACATTACCTATTGAGGTCCATAACAAATCCCTTGATGTGGACTTTGCTATTATTCCATCGTCCGAACAATTTCGTGTGAAGCTAGGCTATCCTTGGCTGTCTTCCATGAAAGCTATTGCTTCTCCTATTCACAAGTGTTTGAAATTTCCCCATAATGGTGAAGTTGTTACTGTCAATCATATTCTCTTTAAACCAGCTGAAAGAACTTCTAGCGTTCCTATTGATTACTTTTGGCCTAAACAATTCCAATCTCTTCCTCCGCGAAGTGATCATCTTTTCAAATCTTATCAAAGGTGGAAAAAAGATATGATTCTATCTCTAAGTGAACCTAGAACACCCAAACTTGACATTCCTATCATTCTTGAGAAGGAAGTTCTTCCTTTGAAAGATAAAACTAATGTCTTTCCTCAAGAAGATTCCCAACCCATCCCTATGAATGTGATTATGCCTATATCTAATAAACTTCCTAAAAGTAGACCTATACCTCTTCGTCATGATGGACTTGGTCTCCTTCCTAAACCAAATATTCCTCCCTTATATGGAGCAGTTCCTCCTCCTTCCTCTTATGGAAAGAAGAGACCTTCCTCTTCTCCTATTGTTCAACCTAAGAGACCACAACCTAAACACCCAAGTGATAAGGATGAGAACATTCCTCCTCCTCAATCTTCTCAACTTCCTACTAAGACTAGACGGAATCGTTCTGCACATGAACGCCGACGAAAGCATCGTCTTAGAGCTCAGGCAGCTGCTTCTCAAACTTTGCAATCCCCAAAAACACCTTCAGCCAGTATTATTCTATTTTCTCCTCAGCCGAAAATTGAGCCAAAATCTCCTAAACATAAGATGCATGATGGTCTTGATCCTGTGCGAGTTAAAGATCCTATTTTTATAAATCTTGATGATGATATAGATGAAAATGTTATTCATGATGAAAATGTTACTCCTATTCATTCTGATAGTGAGTATGAATATGTTGATGTTGATAACCATTTATCTAACGAATTTTCTAAAGCACTTATTCTAGCTCCTAGACAAGAACAACATGGCTCGGAATATGAACATAGCCCTTGTTTGGATCTTGTGATAGCTCCATCTGCTGTGTTGGATGTTCCTCCTCTAGCGTGTTTCCTGCCTTCCCGAAATATTGATCAGCAAGATCGGGGGGTAGATGACATGCTAGACTAGTTCATTAGCATAGCAGACTCTCTCCTCCTCTCTTGATCTCTTTTGTTACTTCTTCTATGTGTTATTCTCATTCTTCTATTTGTTGTCCTTAGTGTTGTCTACTTGAGGATGATGCAAAGCATTGAGATCTCTTTTGGTCTCTCTCATGTTGACTCAAAAGACACATGTGTTCCCTTCTTCTAGGTGACCTTCCTTGATTGGGGAATGAAGAACAATTATGCATACATACATATGATATACATGAATTATCATACAGCATACTGACCCTGAGGAAAGCGAAGTCACCTTGTGCTTTGTGTTTTGTGTCTATTAGCCTTGGGCTTATCTCACACTTGGGGGCTAAATCCTTGTGATAATTTGCTCCTTTCTCATTTCTTATATGTATCACTACCTTAAAGCAATCACCCCCGGTGAGGCGTGTGCGATCGCTTTAACGTAGGGGGGCATACATCCCGTTCATATCTTTTCAAGATACTTGAAAATTTCTTGACAAATTTAGCTTTGCCTTGAAAATTTTTGATATCTTTCTTGCATGACTCATAGTGAGGGAACCTTACTACTGACAGTCATGGTTCTCCCTCGTGATCTTCCCTTTTACTTTGTCAATCGAAGTCGTAAGATCCTTAGTCCACTGGAGGCTTGGTGTATCTTGCCTCCTTGACGTGGTGAAAGTTTTTCAATGTTGTTTCCTTGTACTTTACCGAAAGTATGAGCGTACGCTTATACTCCCGCTAAAGTGGGGGCTAAATGTAGCGTCCTAAAATTGCGACACTTGCAATTTCGACTGCATTTGGGTCTTCACGATGGCGGCACAATGTTGAACCTGAATGGAGACCCCGAAATCTGTTTATAACACCAAAAACTGCATTTTTCTGCACCCTGGCCTGATCCCTCCTTGCACCCTGTTGTCCCGGGAGGTGGGACCATGGCACCCAGTGCCCTAGTCCTTCAGGACTAGGGCGCCCAGGGCCCTGGTCCCTGGCCCTATTTTGGGCCCGGTCTCCTTTTGGGCATCGGGTCTTGAAGTTTGCAAATTGGAAAATATTGTTTCTAGGTCGGCCTAAGGTCGGGAAAATCAGTCTCTCAACCCTAATTGACAAGTATATAAACTATTTTTCCTCTCCTAGAAAGAGGAGGAAGGAAAGAAGCAAGAGCAAGAGGCGAAAGCGATATTCAAACATTCAAACATTCAAGCATTCCTTCAAGCAATTGAGCATTCTAAGTCTCCATTCAAGGCTAAGTGTTGCATTCAAGACAAGGATTCAACCATTGAAGAGGAGATCACATACAACATACAACATACTACATACATTACACCTTTGCATGTAAGAATACAAACATTCTTACAACAAGGTATCAGTACTTGTTTACATTACAAACATTTACATTTACAACATTCTCATTTCTTGGTTAATTCCAAAACCAGGGTTTGAACTAAAGGCAAACCCCTCATCCCTAACCCCCCAATCATCCTCTCTTTTCTGTGTGTAGGTTGCAGGTACGCGGCTATAATTGAAGATCTGGAATCCTTGTGCAGAGACGAACAGATCCCCCTTCATTTCGCGGATTTTTCGGAGGACCGTGTGCACGTCGGGCGCCATCGTCTTGTCAACTTTCACTCAAATTTGCAGAACAGCACCGTCTCGACATTTTACTGCTAATTCCAGGTCCGCAGCTTCATCCCATATCCCTATCTCTGTTTATAAGTGAATCTTTCCTACTTTACATGCATTCCTAGTTCAATCATTCTATCTACATTCTTTACAAAAGAGGGTATCCTTGATGTCACAACCCTTGAAACTCATTTAGAATCCAATCTTGCATTGCGTGGGATTGGATCTTATGGGTTTCAACCCCTCTTTTGAATGTAAAGTCTCTCCTAAGTGAAAACCATCATCCCTAGTGACTCTCCCTTCTCTCTCCTTGGAGTTGGGGAGGGGAGAACAACTAGGGTTCGATTTTTCCGCTTTACAACAATGTGGTCGTCGAGCAATGCATCACGTTCAAAGCAAACCTGGAGACATCCTGCAACTTGTTTTCTATGGCCTCCATTCTGCTGGTGATTTCCTGCACATTATCAAACGAACCCTCCACTTTCTTACCCAACTCTGTCAGGTTGTTCTCTTATTCCTCCTTTATGTTGCTCACTTCCTCCACCACGATCATCTTTTCGAACCTGAGAGTCGGGGAGGGAGAGTTTTTCTGGGATTGGGGCCAACCTCTGGACTCATGGAATTTTTAGGGCTTTCAGAGGCGTGGGTGGAGCTAATAGATTGGGGGGTCGAGGTAGACTAAAACAAGGCCACATTCTCAAAGAGGACGAAATTCCTAGTTTCATGGGATGAGGAGGGATCTCTTAGTGATTTTTCAGGGGGTTTGGAGGCCAGTCTCACAGAACAGCGGGGGGTGTTGGCCTCATGTGTAATTTCCACATCGGAATCAATCTCTTGGATTCTAACTTTCTTAGGGGTTCTAACATTCTCAGGAGGGCGCATTTTGTTTCTTACTGTAGGAGCCAATTTTAGGCAGCTGAGGAGGGCTTGTATCGGGTTTATCGGTAGCAATAGCTAGGGGACGGTTTTCAGCCACATTATGGACAGAGATTGTGTGGGGTGGGCAAAGGGCCAGGTGGAAGTTGTAGAGACGAAGGATGAGGCCTTGGTGTAGAATGGGGAAGTCTTTTCCTTTTTTCTTGGCCTCGGCAATATCCTTAACATTTGAGTCCAGCGAGTGTAGCAGGAAAAACGGAATGGAGATATGATCTTTGTTTCTAAGATGGTTAAGGAAAGGGAGGTGATAATAGTAAAAGATTCCATACCTTCCTTCCAGAGTGAAGTATTTCATAATGATATAGCAGACCTCGTCCCACGGTGGTGGAAGCTCCTCCCGATTGAAGCCGTCCGCCCTCTTCACAGGGTTCTCTCCTTCACGAAAAAACTAGTTCAGGATGGTGGTATCCAAAATACGGTTTTGTTTCTTCCATTTCCTCCCCTCCATAGACAGACCCATCGCTTGGGCAATCACGTTTTCATTTATTTCGAAGGAGATACCCCCCATGGTAACCCTTCTATCCTCCCAAGAAGCCACGAACTGCTTAGACAATCTCTCATTATTCCCTTTCATGCTTTCCATAAATTTGTCGATCCCTCCTTCCGAACAGACAAACCACACCGTCGGCTTAGCTTTAAATTCGTCAGTTTTGTCGGGTTCCAGTCTTAGCCTGTCACCCCCCATGGTCGTTTCTTCTAGCTTAGCAGAGAAAAAGAGAAATAGGGTATCAGAAACACAAAGCCAAACCAAAGCAAAGGCAGAGTCGTGATAAAAACTTAGCCAATCCTGGGATAAAATCACGTAATAAACGGTGTGATTATTGCAAGTTGTGCCTAAGTAGATTTCACTTTCATGAAATCTACTACACTCGTGCAAACCCTCAATCCAGCCAATGTGATTTGGCCGATCCCAGCTATCGCCTTTATCGCCGCCAATTATATCCGTTCAAATGATAATTAGGAAATTACCATTCCCGATATCAGTATTATCATCATTATTAAGCCCCTTTTGTAGGTGATGACAAGGCCATACGTAGCTACGTGGCAAACCCAACCCATGATGGCTGGGTTTCCCCTCCAAATTTGAATTTTGAAATTTGGCTCTCTTCATCTAGTGATAGTTATATGGGTTCATCATTAGACTTGGTTTTTTTTGTCTCCAAGATCTCCTTGGTGATCATTGGCAGCAAATCGGGGTTCCTCCATCATCGTAAGTCGTTCTGCAACCTTCCCACCGCCGCCATAAAGTCCGCAACAACATTCCCTTTTCTGAAGATATGGCGGATGGTGAAGCCATCAAGGTTAGCCAGAAGCATCTTAGCATCCCACAAAATGGAATCCACTTTCCACCTGGAAATAGATCTACCACTAACCACTTCCACAATGATCTACGAGTCGCCTTCAATTTCCAGATGTTTAATGCCAATAGATGTGGAAAATCTCAGACCCCATAGGAGAGCCATTCCCTCGGCCTGAGTGACAGTATGGTTCTTTAGGTTTCCCGCATGTGCTGCAAGAGTATTCCCTAGGTGGTCACAGATGACTCCACCTCCTGTTTGGCAAGCATTTTGGGTAGACCCATCAAATTTCAGTTTGTACCAATGGGGTTTTGGGGCTAACCATTTGGTCTTTTTCCTGTTGATTTTTGCACTATTGTTGAAGACTTCAAACTCCGGGGGGAGCTTCTAAAGTTCAATAATAAAAATTTCATCGAATTAGGAGGATTGGGGGGGTTTTCCACTTAGGCACTGATATATTATCCAAAATCATTATGAAGCAATTGTAGAAGACTCTATCTAGGGGGGCTTCAACATCTCTGAAAATTTTGTTGTTTCTTTCTTTCTAGAGCCCCCAACAGATATGAGGCGGGATCTACCTCCATAATTGGAGGATCAGGGGGTGTTGGGAGGGAGGAATCCATCCAGTTACAAACTGATTAATGCTATCATGAAAAACCCATTGCAAACCACATTTTTCAAGAGTAATGGTCCACAAGTGCCCAGCGAAGGGGCAGTGGATGAAAAGGTGATCAATTGTTTCCTCTTTAGATTTACATAAAATGCATCTATTGGAAAGTTGGAAACCCCTCCTTTTTAGATTGTCCCGAGTTAACATTTTTCCATGCATTAGGGACTACCAAAAGAAGTTGACTTTAGGGATCAGTTATGAGTTCCATATCTTCCTTCAACACTCAACATCGCCAATGGGTCTCAGGAGCTGTTTGTAAGAAGACTTGACGGAGAAAGCCCTCGACTGGGTCCCCTTCCAAATGAATCTGTCTTCCTGGGGAGCTAGGGGAATTCTGCATTCAATGATAAGATCCTGCAGCTCCAAAGCAATGGGTAACAAGTTAGGTCGATTAGAGAAGATCTGGGCTATCTTCTTCCATCTTCCTCTTCCCAGTTCCATATAATCAACAATGTACACCCCTAGGTGCTCCTTTAGGGGATACATAATTTGGCGGAATCGAGAGTCTTGCAGAGATTTGTCATCCACCCAAGAGTCTTCCAAGAACCTAATCTTCCTATCATTTCCAATTTGCCATTTCAATCCTTCTCTAATAACCGGTCTGAGTTTCAAGATGTTATTCCATAGTTTAGACCCATGAGAAAGGTCACCAGCATTCAAGTTACAATCGAATTGCTCCCTTTCCAAATACTTGGCCCCGATAATATTACATCAATCTGCCTCACCTTTAGCTAGGGTCCATCCCACTTTTGCAATTAAACCTTATTCAAGGCGTTTATCTTTTTGATACCAAGTCCTCCCATGGATCTGGGTAAGCAAACAATGTCCCAATTTACCAAAGAGAGGCATTTTTTTTTTCTCCATACCCATCCATAGAAAGGTTCTTTGGATCCTCTCAAGCTTTTCCCCCATAGCACCAGATATTTTGAACAAGGAAAGGAAGTACACCGGGATGCCCTGGAGGGAAGCAGCAAGGAGTTAAAGCTTTCCCGCACTACTAAAGAATTTCCCTTTCCAACCAGCAAGTTTCTTATGTATTCGCTCAAGGATAGTAATCCAGAAAGCAGGGCTGACTTCTTTAACAGTGAGGGGGAGACCCAGGTAAGTCCCCAGAAGAGTAGCAGACTTATACCCCAATATAGAGAGGATTTTAAGCTTTCTAGCAGCTACTTTCCCCTCGATGTCCCCAAGGCATCCACATACAAAAAGGCAACCCCCGGCCAAAGTTTACCAGCAATAGTTGCATAAGTTTGGTAGGACATTTTTACCTCTTGAAGAAGACAGATATCAAGTTTCATTTCCAAGATATATTGTTTTATAGCAAATTGCTTCTAGGGACTGTTACGACCCCTTATGTTCTAGGAGAGGAACTTCACTTCTTATTTCTGTTGATTCCATCAAGGGTCAGTTGTCTGCCCCTTGCAATATCCCTTGCCATAACTTTATCTCTGAGCACCCTTTCCGTTGGTCTTCTGACTTTACTTTCATTACCCGCATCTTCCTTCTTAGCCCTGGGTTTCTTCTTCTAGGTCATCCATTCATCATTATCTGTTGGAGGAGATTCGGGTGGTGATGACTTCACAGGAGAAGTCGATATGGGGGATTTCACTACTTCAACAACTGACTCCACCTTGCTAGGGGAACAAGGAGGGGTTGTGATTAACAGCTTTTTTTCATCCGAAGGGGTCGTAGCACCAGGGGGGTTGGAGGGTTGAGGGGTTGTGGGAATAGAAATAGCCAGAGGCTTGGGGGAGAGGTAGCCATCCCCCAAATTCAAGGGGGGGGAGGGAGAGGGACCAGGGGATAGCCAAAGCCTTGTCATTGGGGGGATTTCACCCTCTGCCAGGGGCACAACTGGGCTAGCTTTCTTCATTGGATTGACTGGGGTTTTTAAAATGTCAAGGATCTTGTCAGTGTGGGGGTAATCATCGAGGATTTCATTCACATTAGAAAGACCCAAGGGGGCTGAGGAAGAGGGAGCGTTGGAGCTACAAAGTTCATCAACAATATCCTTCTATTTTGACTTGGGTTTTGCAGACACCTAGGTCTTACATTCAGCATACGTGTGCCCTTGTTTAGCACATTTCTGACAAAAAAGAGTAGAATTTTCATAGACAATGGCCTGAGACCATTTTCCCCACTTTGAGTTAAGAGAAACAAAATTAGGGAGAGCTTTGTTAATCGCAACATTGACACAAAAACGGGCATAAACCAAACTGGATTTAGCAAGAGTGACTGAATCCACTGTAACAGAGTTGTCGAACGAGTTTCCAATCCAACGGAAGATCTATTCATCCCAGAATTCCAACGGGAGGCCAGGGAGTCTAACCCAAACAGGGGCCATGTGATTGAGTTCAGTTGAAGGATTAAAACCAGGTTTCCATTTAGCCAAAATTAGAAAATGTTTCCCATATGTCCAGGAGCCTGAGAGGATAAAGATCAGGTCTTCCTCCACAGTGAACTTGAAAAGGAAGAGACCTCCTGGCATTGTTGAGATGTCGACACTGCCCTTTAGTTTTCATCTTGATTTATCCCATCTCCTAATCATGTCAATAGTTGGCTTGAAGGAGAAGAAGCATCCAACTATCGCTAGGTGAAGAGCTAAAGCAATTTTATCCATGAGACTATCCGGGAGTTTGATCTTCGTTCCTTCATCAGTTTGGGTAAAACTAGCCAAAGTAGCTTCAAAGTTGTATTATTAGTAGACCCAAGAAGGGCACTTTTCCAGTTGGATTTGGAATCTTTCTTACCAAGCTCCGCATTCTTCTGTCTGGCAACAGATTCCGGCCCAGGGGGGTATATTCTGCTTATTTGCTTTCGGGTTCTCCAATCCTTTGTCTTCATCAGTCAAGCCAAAGTCTGTCAGTACCAAAGATGAAGAGCGGGAAGGGGTATCAATCTTGGCGGTCTTTTCCGTATGACCTGCAGACAGTGGGGTCCCAGCAGTGAAGTTGCAAGTTTGTTAATGGTGTCTAACGTCATAATAAGAGTAGAATTTGAAATTATGTTCATAATAAAAGTAGAGTTGAAATTTTTCATAGAACAAAGATGAAAAATGATACTACATTGAGCC
Source organism: Cryptomeria japonica (assembly GCF_030272615.1). Lineage (NCBI taxonomy): Eukaryota > Viridiplantae > Streptophyta > Pinopsida > Cupressales > Cupressaceae > Cryptomeria > Cryptomeria japonica. The sequence goes on along the minus strand of NC_081405.1, from coordinate 685,924,325 downwards.
CTTTGACTTCTTTTTATTTATTTACATGTTGCAAAGCTATATATTTCTTTTCACTATTTTATATTTTTTTCTAGTTAGGGAAGAAAGATGTTAAAAAAAAATGTTGCTTTTGCAAAATTTAATATATCATATAAGGAATTTGAATTCGAGCTATCTAGTTATGCAACAGTATAAAGAGAAATTGAATTTGTAACAATTTTTATGACGAGGAATCATTGAAGGTAAAAAATTTGTTGACTATGATGAGGAATTAGAGGAGGAGGTTGAGGATGATGTTGAAGATGAGGAGGTTGACGATGGCACCTGGAAGGGTGAGAGTTCGGCCAAGTCCACTAGTGATAGTTATGTTTACAGTGGTAGAAATGAATCTTTGGATCTGACTCAATAGGCTATGCCAAAAGAGGACACTCACCAAGGGAGGAGCAGGCGCCATTGTGCTGATTGATTGTATGACTACGACAGAGGGGCTTCTAATATCAAAAACAATTTCGAAATTAAATTTAGATTTAGATTAATCAAGCTTTAATCTTTCCAAAGATTTGAATTCTACTAGAAATTTTATTTTGGTCAATATATTCACTTCTTCAAATGGAAGTACATTGGAAGTTACAAAATTCAATGAATTATGGATTTTACTTTCAAAAACCAAAATCTACTATCAAATTGAAACTGTTTTGAAGTAAATAAATTGATTATGAAGATTTTTTTAATATTGAAAATCTTTTTTTATAGATCGTGTTTGTATATGGTGTTCATTGATATCGTTAATTATAAATATATTGAGTTGTTATTGAATCTATGTTGTTCTTTTGATTTTCTTTTGACCTTTCCTATTGTCCACTCCTCACACGGTTCATTTATCTTTCTTTTAGTCATGTTGTTTAAAAAGTTTGAAATCTTCCAAAAATCCATTTTTATCTAATATAAAAAACATATACAAAAATTAATTCTGATTTTAAATTTGATAAAGTGTCACAAATGATGTGTTTTTAAATCCATGTGCCTATTTTTTTGAGTTGTAACTATTAAATCCAACTTAATTTTCTTTCTTTAAAAATCTTAAAGACATTGCTTTTTACTTGTTTTTCTTTATTTTAGTTTCAACTCTTTTAAATTTCATCTCTCAAGAAGTAATTATTTATTTTCTATTTTCCATCGTTTCTTTTGTTCTTGACCTACTTACTATCCAAGTACAATCTTGCATTTTTAGAAGAGACTGTAAGCCAAATTTCCATCTAAGGATTGTAGCAACTTTTAGTAATATTCAAAAAGAGCTTATTTGAGCTCAAATAGAGAAAAACGTAAAAAGAATTGGGTACTAGCAAGGGGAAAATAGTTCATTTTTAAGAAAGAAATTGATGTATCATCTGAGCCAAGTTAATAGAAAATAGACCAAGGATCAAAAGATATGTAATGCTTAAAGTTTTGAGCATGGATAGGAAACTCTATCAAATTTCCTACCAAATGTTGGAGATGGTACACATTATGACCATATTCCTCTACAACCTCAAATAGCCCAAGTCATAAGGGATCGAAATTCCCATGCTAATCCCTGATATTAAATTTACATTTCCACTTGACAACCATGTCTTCAACCTAGACTTTCCTTCAAAGTGCTCTCTTGTCAAGTAGATGTTTCATTATTTACCTTAGTTACAAAGTCTTTTCATGCATAATTCTCTTACTTTCATCCAATTTAACCAAATCCATTACCTTATGACAAAGAGTGTAGAATCTTCATCTCCATTAGTATCCTATAGTAGCTAGTATGTAGGTAGCCTCAAACTAACAAACATCTTAGCATCTATTTATAAACAAGTATCCTATAGTAGCTAGTGTATGCTATTGCTCAGAATGTTGCACTTGCACAATAGACACAAACAAGACAAGAACACCAATGGGACATTGCATTAGAGATCAAAATCAACAAAACATGTTAGTCAATCTAAATCTCTCAAAATCGTCTCATTGTCCTCTATCTCCAAGGATCTTTAAAATTCAAGGTGGCCCTCACTTGGAAGAGCACTTGATCTTTAAGATGACTACCTAAAGAATGAGATTTAGATGATGAACTAGAATCAAAATGGATGCAACTAAGATCCTAGTTGATTAAATGATATGTAAAATGGAGTTGTGTTTCCAAATTGAAGAAGTAAGTGATCTAACTAAGCTAAGATGAAGATGAAAGTGCTATGAAAATGATATGCAATTAAGATAAAATGACTAATCTAACATATAATAGAATCTAAACATGATGCAATTAAGATGGCCTAATGCTTGAGAGAGACACAATGAGAGCTCCTTGATAACCTACAAAACAACTATAATAAGGATGCATAAAATGGATATTGGGATCCTTTGATATGAGACAAGAGCTCATCTTATAGAGTTGAAGGCTTAGGAATGGATGGTCAAGATTGATTACCAATCAAGGGTCAAGATTGAAGGAGGAATGTGGTCCCATGTTGGAAGGCTTAGCCTTGTGACAAGGGGGAGAGGGAGAGGGTGAGGATCAATGTGGCCCCACAAGTGTGGTCCCAGATTTGCAAGCTTAGCCTTGTGACAAGTGTCACAAGAGGGAATGGGATGAAAAGTCAATGTGGTCCACCTTGGGAGAGGGGGGATATGTGCTCATGCATGTGTGAGCAACCTTGGGAAGCCCAAGTGGATTAATTAGGATAATGAGGAGATTAGATAGGTTCTAGAAGGATATTAGGATGCTAATGAGAAATGTAAGAGAATGCAAGTGGGGGGGATAATAGGTATTTTTAGATAAAATAAAAGGTTTATTTTAGTCAAAAAGATGCAACTTGCATTTGTAGGATTTTGCAAGTGGGGGGATCATTTACAAATAAATATTGATTTATTAAATGCAAAGGGGATTTTTAATCAAATGTGAATTTAATTAAAAGAGAAAAGGCTATTAATTAAATAAATAAGATTTATTCAATTAAGTGGCTAAAGGGTACCTAATCAAACCTTAGTTTAATTAGTGGGCTAGATTAGAAGAAAGGGTAATTAATCAAATCTGTAATTTGATTAATAAGTCAATTAGAAGAATAGGGATTTTAATTAAACCTTAGTCTAATTAATAGGCAATTAAATGATGATTAAATGAATAAAATCCATTTGATTAGTTGTTCCAGTTTTAGGTGTCTACAGCTAGTATGTAGGTAGTCTCAAACTAACTAACATCTTGGCATCTATTTATAAACAAATTCAAATGGACTCTTACCAACAACAACCTTATAACTCACTCTATCATCCCATATTGCATATTGTATCTTGTCATCCCACCTTTTCTTATTCATGCCCAATGTCTTTTTGATGATATTCATCAAGATCTTATTGTTAGAATTAACTTATCCATTTCCTTGGGGATGAGAGGAGGAAGAGTAGATCAAATCAATTCCATATTATTTGAAACATGTCACATTGTTTGACATGATTCTTGCACATACACCAAACCTACTTATAATATTGTTCAACAAAAATTCTATTTTCAACTTTGATATAGCATTATGGGTTAGAACTACCTCAACCCATTTCATAAGAATCATTGAATTTTCTCTATGAAATTAACTCCCCAATGCTAGAAGAGACCCGCTATCATCATAGACACAAGAAAGTGAGCACCTAAAACTTTAGTTTACCTATAAACCTTCAGAAGGTGACACACTTTCTCACTTTCCTAGTTACATATTCGAATAAGGTAGGCTACTATAAACCTATTTTGAAAAACTTGTGCATAGTGGTCTTCACCTTGAAATGTCTACCACAATTGCCTTGATGGATGTTTAGATCTCTTCACATTAAGAAAACATGTACTAACAGGTAAATCTGAGACTACAACTTGAGAGTTTTTATTGGTGTTTATTCATCTTAGAGGGACACTTCATGTTCTAGAGATAGAAGATAACATCCTTATACCAAGGATCATCCTTTAATGGAAAACACATGTATACATTTTAAATCAAATGCCCTAATAATCTTTACATTTAATTTACTAACTTAATTTAATTCTAAATCATTCATTAAAGTGTAATTGATTTATAATTGTATGTATACATTTCATTTGATTAGAGCTAGATTAAACTTGGGCAAAGATAATTTCCCTTTCATATATCATGTATATTGGAGGGGATCTACATTAGTTATCAGTCAATTTTGTTTGACAGCCAACTTTCCTCTTGTTACTTCATCTAAATTCCAGTCAACTTGACCGAATATGTCGTAACAGAATATTTACCAAAGACATTTTCGTCTTATACACAAAAATATCTATTGCTTAAGAAAACAAATGTCCACCAACTCCTCCTGTATTATATTATCATCGACCTTTCAATGTCATTTTAACGAGAGTTGCGGTAATTTTCAAACCTGAAAGGAGCAGTCTCAGTCCAGAGAGCTTGGAGTGCATTCCATAGAGCTACAAACATCGGTCCCTGCAATATTCCAACGGAGGAAATTTGTGTAATTTTAGGCAATTCTGATTTCTTTAAGGTAGGGGAAGTGTATCAGTAGTCATTATAGTTAATTCCCTATATCCACAAATTATATACGGTACATCAGATTTTGACAAAATAAATTGGTTGTCTCCACATGCTATTTAACAGCTCATAGTTATTGTTTTGGCTTTAAGTAGTAACTGTAACGTCATAAATTGTACGCACTTGCTAAAAGCAGTACAATTTAACACCTAGTTTAGCACCCGCCTTGACGCAGTTGCATTTTACATTACATTTCCCCTTTAGCACTTAATTAATCAAATTAATTAGGTCGAAAGGTTCTATTTCATCATTTTCCACATCATAAAGTCGGGCCCTTTCATTAAAGCGTGCCCCTTTCATTTTATTCCTCCAAGACATCACTTAATCAAAAACCCTAATTAGGCCCTATTCTGAGCTTGGGGGCTTGATTTCGGGGGTCAAAACATCTCGAAATCACCTGTAACTTCGGGATTCTCTCTAAAATCATCATATCTGACGGCCCTGAAAATTTGGTGAAAAGTTGTCAGGACCGTGGCGCCCGGAGTGCATACGATCCCGGACATTTTTCCCGAAATTTTAGGAGCACGATCCAATCATAAAATAAAGCTTAACCCCAAGAAATTGGCAGGATATTCAATCTCTAGGTCTGCCAAAAGATGAAATTACGACCTAGGGTTTCATACATAAAAGCTCTCTTTTCTCATTTGAAGGGATCGGAATTTTGTTTTCAGGAACCTCATATGCAGCGAAAGAGCAGATCTTTGAAGACTTCAACAACATTCAACATCCCTCTATCAAGCATTTATCAATTCCATTCATCCATTTAGGGCTTGGAAGACATTGGAGAACAATAGGAGATTACCGACTGAAGATTGGCTTGTACTCCTCCCTTGAGGGTTGGGTATGATTTCATATTGTTTTCATGTCTTTGCATAAGCTTAAATATCTCATTTATCCATGCTTTAGATCACTTTGCATCTTGATTTAGAGCATTTACATTATCATTAAAAAGCAATTAGGGTTTACTTTCTAGCTTGCTCTAGTTTGCTTACTTGCATTTTAGATCTTGCACACACACAAGGTCTGCACACACATTACTTTTACAATACAACTTGGCTATTCGTGGAGGTGGAAATCACCAAAGCGGGGGTTTGACTAAGGCAAAACCCTATATAGCTGCCCAAACACCTTTTTCAGATATAAGTGCAGGTTTCGAGACTCGGACGACGTCGCAGGTTGCAGATCCGGAAGAAGCAGGTCGAGACAGCACCCCACACCAAATTGCAGAGCAAAATACCAGGACAGGGGCGTGGGGCGCCCTGGTCCTGTCAGGACAGGGGCGCTGGGCGCCCTGGTCCCTGGGACAGAGGCGCTGGGCGCCCTGGTCCTCCTGACAGACAGCATTTCAGACAACTTTCCAGAGTGCAAAACAGTGGTTTCAGGTGCAGTTTCAGGTGCAAAATCAAAACAGTGGCACCCGCGCCCCCGTCCCGAACATTTCCACTCAGATTTTGACTCCGGGTACGCATTTGCATTCTTGTCTTATCTTTGTACTTACAGCTTTCCATTGTTTAAGTTCAATTCTGCAATCTTGTTATTAGTTCATACTTGCATTTTAGGGTTAGGAATTGAACTTGCATAATCTTACCTTTCAAATACAACGAAGGAATAGGAATCCTAATAGGTAGCCCGTGGCTCTCTCTTTCACAAAAAGAAGTAGCCAATTGTGTGATACCTCTAGGCTCTTTCGTATTCTGTAATGTGTGTCAAAAGGTAGGATTAGGGCATGATAACCTAGTCTCGCTTTTTCCCCCACACATTTTGGTGAACCCGACGTGAATCTATCATTGCTTCTTCTTGCATTGCATTTGTTAGATCTAGATCTAGATTTAGTGTGTTTTCATTTCATTTTCATTAAAAAAAAAGAGTGTGTTTCTTTGCATTGTGTGTTTAAATTTCATGCAACTTTGATTTCAAAATGTCAGACTTTTATTTGCAAAATGTTCATGCTTATGATGATTATTATGAGTATAGCCAAGATGAATTAGATGAAGCTTTAGATGAGTTTTTGAACCCTAAAGATGCCAAACCTTCATTTTACCAAAAACTCATAAACCTTGTTACTATGCCATTTCGTTGTGATGAGAAAGATAAGTTGAATGAGTCCTCTCAAGGGTACATTCCTATCAACTCTTCCACTAAATCTAGTAACATGGTTGTTTTCAACAATCCCCTCCATGAGGAGATGTCTCCTTTTGAATCAAAAGATAGACCTTTTAATAGATATGATCATGCTTTGTTGGATGATGCTCTTGATGACTTTGTGGCTTTATCGAAATCTTTAAACAAAAACAAAACCTCTAAATTGGTTAACATGATAAACTTGAATGAGCATAAAAAGCCTCTCTTTGAAGTCCAAGGTGCTTATCCTTCTCCCACCTTTCAAGGTCCTAAATCACCTCTCCTTACTGTCCAAGGAGGGTATGATCATGATTCCTTTCGTACTCTGAATAAACCAATCATCACTGTGCAAGGAAGAAAACCTTTAAGTCCTTATAGTTATGCCAAGCAAATAACTAGAGAGAGTTATCATGCGGTTGCCCATACTTATCATACCAGAAATAATAGGCAGCCTAGTCCTCCTCCTGTTATTCCAGTTTCTCTTCCGAATCCTCAACCAATTCTTCCACAAGCTCCGCGTATTTCACAAGTTCTTAGTAAGGAATATGATCTCATAGAACAACTTAAGGTTACCCCTGCTAAGATATCCCTTTGGGATTTGATTCAAACTTCTTCCTCTCATCATGGAATGTTACAAGATGCCTTGAAAGATTTGAATGTTCCTCCACCGAATACATCTAGTAATATAGCATCTATGGTTAACTCTGTGATGAATCCTAAAGCTCAAATTGTGTTTACCCAAGATGAGTTGCCTACTAGTGAAATCCAACATCAATATGATCCCTTGATGATTGTGGTTATCATGAAAGACACTGCTATAAGACGAACACTAGTAGATAATGGCTCTGGTCTCAATGTGTGTAGCATTAATCTTTTGCATAAGATGAATGTGGATACATCTCTAATTGAGCCTGACTCTCGTCCTATTCGAGGCTTTGATAATGTGGCTAAAACTTCATTAGGTACTATCACCTTACCCATCACAGTGGGGCCTGTTACTTTGCCTACTCCTATCCATGTTATGTCGGGAAATCTAACATACAACTTGTTACTAGGGAGACCTTGGATTCACAGTATGCAAGTTGTCCTCTCTACATTGCATAGACAAGTTAAATTTATTTATAACAATAAGACATATACCTTGATAGGAGATACTAATTTTCAAGCTTGTTTGCAAACATCTACTTCCAAAGGGGGTGCCTCTAAGCCGCCCTCGTCTAGTGGTGACTCTTTAAATAAGATACCTATCGATGAATTCTCACTCTCTAATGATCAAAATTCTTTGGATGAGTCCGGAGCTCCTGAAGAGGACTCTTCTCGACTTGAAACTACACATAAGAAGGATTTTGATCCTAGGAAGGTTCTCGCAGACGACGATTGAGGATCCCTTGATTTTAATCCCACCTTTGTAGGTGAATATAAGGTTCCTTCTAGAGAGCTTAAAGCTGAAAAGAAGGAAGAAGCTAAAAATCAATCAACATTACCTAAACCTATGAGTAATAACTTTGTGGCCGCTTCTCAAACTTCTTCTCCTCGCACCTCTAATTCTGAAGAGTTTGATTCTTTGTCTTATGAAAAACCGCCTTCTCTTTCTGAAATGGCTGATCGTTATGGTCGTGGTTTTCGCATTTTTGCTAAACATGGGTATCATGGAAATGGTTGTGGTGCTCACGAACAAGGAATAAAGGTTCCTCTAGAGAATAATCTTCACAACCATGCCTTTGGACTTGGCTATAATCCCTGTAAGCGCACTAAAGCTTCTAAGAGACTATGTATTAGTGTTAATACTATTTCTACATCTCTATCAATGCAACACCCCGAGTACATTGATGAGGATCCTTCGTGTGCTTGTGCTTTTGACGTTTTCCCTACCGATGATGCTTTAGATAAATTTTTAGGAGCGTATGATACTCTTCCTCGTTATCATCACAATAGGGGACTCCCTTATTGTTTGAACACTGAAGCCTATTTTGGAAAAGAGACGGATAACAATGAGATTGTGAAAGAATTCCCTCAGCTAAAGGATACTCCTCAACAAAGTAATCTTCTCATAAGTGACACCACTAATGTTAACATGGATCCTTGCAATGAAGAAAAAGTTATTAAAATTGGAAAATGTTTGGATGAAGAGGAACAAAAACAATATGAAGATTTATTGCATGAATTCCCCGAGATCTTTTCTTGGACATACTCTGACATGCCTGGTATAGATCCTAAGATTGTTACTCATAACATTGTCTTAGTTCCTAATGCTAAGCTCGTGAAACAAAAGATTCGAAAAATGAATCCTAAGGTGGCTCTGCTTGTTAAGGCTGAGATTGAAAAGTTATTGGAGGCTGGATTTATCCGCCCTATTGATTATTCCCCATGGATTTCAAATATTGTCGCTATGGCTAAACCAGATAATAAAATAAGAATGTGTACTGATTTCCGAGATTTAAATAAGGCTTCTTTAAAAGATGATTTCCCTCTTCCGAACATTGACATGATAGTTGATTCTACGGCAGGACATGCCTTGTTATCCTTCATGGATGGTTTTTCAGGATACAATCAAATTTTCATTAACCCTCAAGATCAATTCAAAACTGCTTTCACCACTCCTTGGGGTACGTTTTGTTGGATAATGATGCCTTTTGGACTTAAAAACGTCGGTGCAACTTATCAACGAGCGATGACCCTTATCTTTCACGATTACATGCATAAGATTCTAGAAGACTATGTTGATGATGTTTTAGCCAAATCCATTCTTCGCATAGATCATATTAAGATCCTTCGTCAAATCTTTGAAAGGATTCGTAAATATCACATGCGCTTGAATCCCCGAAAATGTGTTTTTGGTGTGGATAGTGGAAAACTATTAGGATTCATAGTTTCGCATCGTGGGATTGAGGTGGATACTAAGAAAATAGATGCTATTGTCAACATGCCACCTCCTAGAAATGTGTCTCAACTCAAAAGCTTACAAGGAAAAATTCAAGCTATTCGTAGGTTTATATCTCAACTTGCGGATCGTACTTTTCCTTTCACTCAACTTCTCAAAAAGAATATCACTTTTCAATGGAATGAGGATTGTTAGCAAGCATTTGAAGATTTAAAAATGTATTTGGCTAATCTTCCTATCCTTCGACCGGCTGAACCTTCTAAACCCTTCCTTCTTTATACGGCTGCGTCCTCTCATGCTCTTGCAGCATTATTGGCACAACATGATAAAGATGGTAAGGAGTGTCCGGTTTATTATATAAGTCGTACCTTACTCGATTATGAGACCCGATATTCTGCGATAGAAAGACAATGCTTGGCCTTGGTGTTTGCGACTCAGAAATTGAGACATTATCTCTTAAATTCAGAAGTCCACGTCATGGTAAAGTTTGATCCATTGAAGCATCTTTTCTCTAAAACTAATTTATTAGGACGCCTAGCTAAGTGGGTTATGATGTTAACTGAATTTGACCTTAAATTTGTTTCACAAAGAGCAATTAAAGGGCAAGCGTTGACCGATCACCTAGCTGAGGCCCCTTCACCTTTCTCCTTCCCTAACCCTGAGTCTTTTCCTGGCGACTTCATTCTTTGTACAGAGAAAGATGAAACTTGAGAGTTATACTTTGATGGCTCTAAGTGTCGTACGGGATCGGGGGCAGGTGTTGTTCTGATGTCTCCTACAAAGAAGTCTATTCCCTTATCTTATCGTCTCAATTTCCTATGTACTAATAACATTGCTGAGTATGAGGTTCTTATAGCAGGAATAAAGGCAGCCTTAGCTCTGAATATAAAAAACATACATATTTTTGGAGATTCTCAACTGATTATAAGACAAGTAACAGGACTGTATCAAGCAAAACAAGACAAGTTATCACAATATAAAGACCTTGCTATCTCTTTGTTACAAAAATTTGATTCTTACACCATAGAACCTGTTCCTCGAAAAGATAATCGACATGCGGACGCAATGGCATGTGTGGCTTCTCTTGTATCTTTAGAGGACCCTGTGGTTGATCTTAAATTTGTTATTCACAACCTTACTTCTCCAGCTATTGTAGATGATTCCAGCCTGGTGACATGTTGCGACTTCATAGACCCAGATGAATGTTACTCACATATCGTAAGATACTTGACTGATGGTACCTTTCCTGATTCCGCCAATAGGAACACCAGGGCTAGAGTTCGCAAGTTGTCTGCTAGGTATATCATTCTTTCTAATGTTCTTTACCGAAGGGGTTATAATGGTCTTCTCCTTCGCTGTCTTAACAAATCAGAAATCTCTATTGCTCTTGAAGAGGCGCATTCAGGTGCCTGTGGGGGGCATTTTGGAGGTAAATCCTTGGTTCAAAGATTACTTTGTATGGGATATTATTGGCAAACTATGCAACAAGATTCTTTTTCATTTGTTAAGAAATGTCACCAATGCCAACAACACAATAATTTGATTCATGCTCCTGCCCAAGAACTCTGTTCTCACGTAGCTTCTTGGCCTTTCTCTGCATGGGGGTTGGATCTCATCGGTAAAATCTCTCCTCCTTCGTCTCAAGGACATGTTTTCATTATAACCGCAACAGATTACTTTACAAAGTGGGTAGAAGCTGTTCCTCTTTGCTCCACTACAGCTGAAGTGATTTGTCGACTTCTTCTAGAAAACATTATTTCTCGATTTGGGATACCTTCCACTATAATCTCTGATAATGGGACATCATTTAAGAATAAAGACGTGAAGCAATTCCTCGAGAAATATCATATCAAACATCGATTTTCTACACCATACTATCCTCAATCAAATGGTCAAGCCGAATCATCCAATAAAATAATCGAACAAATTCTTCGCAAAACCGTGAATAAGCATGGTAAGGATTGGAGTACTCAGCTAATCTATGCTCTTTGGGCCTACCGAACGAGTGTACGAATTGCCACGGGAACTACTCCTTATAATCTTGTTTATGGTGCTGATGCTATTATGCCTTTAGAATTAAAGATTCCATCACTTAGAGTTTCTCTCAAAGGTATTATAGATGATGACTCCTATAGAGAACAAAGACTTCAACAGCTTGAGATGCTTGATGAACAGCGTATAAATGCTCTTGAGCATATTCAAGCGTATCACAAAACTCTACAACGAAACTATAATGATAAGGTTATTCAACGTTCCTTCTCAGTGGGTGACTTAGTGCTCTATGAGAATCAGTGCAATGTGAATGCCTTACCTGAAGAAAAGGGAAAATTCAGTCCTAATTGGCTTGGACCGTATATTGTTATTGAAGATTATGGATCGGGTGCTTACAAAATAGCGGATGTAGACGGTACGCCTCTTAAAGACCCTATAAACGCTATGCACTTGCGTAGATACTATGCTTAATTCCTCATTCCTTATCATTTATCTATTTCCTTTCTCACTTCTTCAAAATTGGATAATATGTTAACATATATTTGATTAGAGCAAATAGAATTAAATGATGTTTTGTTTAATCTATATTGTTTCGTTCCTGACAAGCGTGTTTCTTTACTTTATGGTTTGTCTTGAATTCATTTTATGTAAATGGCAAAAGATTTACATTTTTCATTATGTTGGCATATTATACAATATCTTTATGTGTTAAGTTGAATCGTGTCATGTTGTGTTTAAGTTCAAATTAAATCACATTAGTTATATGATTCTTAGGCTTAACACATATTTTTCTTCCCTATCATCAATGTAGTACTTGATTAAATATTTTAATTAAGTCACACATATATCAATTTAATCATGGAGCATTGAGAAATCAATCACATGGAAATTAAATTCAGAACATACATGTACATTTACCAAATGTATTAACTTTAATCACAATACACATTGTTTTTAGACATTAAAGATAACACGTTTGAGACAAAGAAGCATGTATATATATATATATATATATATATATATAGATCAATATACAAAGGTAGGTCACTACACATCCAAAATGTGACCTACCCTACATCATAAGATCATCTCCTATCCCTAGGGCTGGTGGCTGGAGAGTGACGACTAGATGCTCCCTCCTGATCCGGCCGTGCAGGTGGACCCGTGGGGGTATACCGTGATATAGATCGTGAATGGCTCCGAGAGGAACTCCTACGATCCCTATCCATAAGGATAGCGCGATACGAGGTAGCCTCGGCCTGAGCTGCTGCTAGATCACGTTGTGCTCGCTGAAGGTCCTCTGATAGAACCCACTCTCTCTCCCTCCATATCTCTACCTGTACTCGAAATGGGGAAAACAAATCATCATGCCGACCCGCGTTCCCTTGAGTTCTATAAGCAACCTGTGAGGAACTAGGGATCTGCGCTGTCGTAGAGATATCTGTCACTGCTTGCTGGATCAAGGAGCGCCACTCCTGCACATTAGCTGTAGCAGTAGAACAGATTTTGTGTTAGTACCATTTTATATCATCAAAACATCAATCAATCAATATAAACCTACTATACCTGGATCTCCCTCACGCCAGTAGGGATCATGATATGGTAGCATCTGTGACTGGGAACTACTAGGCTCCCCAAGCTCGAGCGATCTGTGCGCGATAGGTGCAGGTCTCCGTAGCGCCTCGTGTTCCCCCTTTTGGGGAATAACGGGAGGATCTAAGGCTACGGTATCATCCCCTGAATGGTGAGGAGCTGCATCTGACCCCTCCTCATCATCTCTATCCTCATTTGCATCCTCATCCTCATCTGCATCCTTGTTCTCCTCATCATCATCTCTCTCCTCCTCGTCGTCATCCTCGTCCTCCTCCTCCTCGGCACTAGGTTGATCTCCTATAGGCGGATCAGGACCTCCTGCCTCCTCATGATCCTCTCCCTCCTCTGGCTCCTCCGATCTGGATCCCTGATCCTCATCTCGATCTCCATGCCTCCATGGACCTGGATGGCCTGTCGGGTGATCTGGTGGAAAGATAGGCCCTGGGTATGCTCTCATAAACCAGGAATGATACTTGCGCTGTGCCCCAGGGTCTGCAGCATAATCAGTGACCACATCCTGATTGGACCCCTCTATATCTGTGATCTCGATATCGTCTATCGTCGATCTCGCTACTGCTCTGGGTCTGGGAAGGACTCGTGAGTGTCGAGTGTGGATGGGCACATCGGCTGGGACACACTGCTCTAGCCCGAACTGCCTCCGTACTCGGTCAAAGTAGAATGGGACTATGATGTGTGGATATCGTCCTCTCAGTAGGCGGTTCCTCTGTAGGCATGCTAACTGTCTCTCCATCCCATCCCATCTGTGCATCCGCAGATATGGTCTCCACACGGTCACCTCAGCTGTCAATCTGTCAACTATCACTCTCCAATACAATAGATCTCCAAATCTCCACTCGCTAGTAAGTGGATAAGCAAATACCCTAGGTCGCTCGCTAGCCGTACTCATCGGATAGCCGACAGGCCTGGTGCATGTAAAGTGCTCAAATATCCACACCTGCAGAAGTGTGCATGTCATCAAGCTGCAACCCTGTCCGAAAACATACTCCTCGAGGTCGTGATAGAGATGTGCAAGCATACTCCGACCCCAGGCATATACTCTCCTGTGTCTCTCCATAGCCCTGATGCACCATGTGAGACCCCCATGCATGTGTGTACCTCGCCCATTAGGGCAGACAGCTAGTGCAATGATGGCTATCATAAGACGTCTCATGAGGGGCACCTCTCCTGTAGGATGTAAGAGCCAGCTGACCATGATACGACCTCTCGTCTCGCTCGGCATGACTCTCCCTATGCAATATACCTGCTCCCTCTGATGATCCTCTACTGATCGATCGGTCGCATATGTCACGGTAGCTCCTCTGATCGGTAGGCGAAGAATGCGGTACACATCCTCAAGTGTCACCGTCATCTCCCCTACTGGAAGCTGGAACGTGCATGTGTCAAGATCCCATCGCTCCATGAGTGCCATCAGCATCACGGGATGAAATCGGATTGCCAGCATAAGAATCATAGACCACAAACCTACTATCGACAATGTGTCTCTCTCTGTCTGAGTAAGTCGGGGAATCTGATCTCGCAAAGTATGAAGAATCTGCCCCGCCGTGTGCTCTCTCATGTATGGGAGACCCTGCATCACAAAAACATAACTATAATCAGTACTCAATCATCAAAAATCATGCAAACTGTCAAACATCGTATGCTAACCCTGGCATCTCTCGCTAAGTCCTGATTGGGACCATGGCGCCCTATGTGGGACCCACGGTGGGGTTCCAGGGCCCGCAAACGATTATAGAAAGTCAAATGCAGAAAATCGAAAGTCAAAGTTCAGTCAACTCACTTCGTCCAGTGGCTCGTCGTCGATCACGGCCTGTCGCATGATCTCAATCCTCGTGGGACGCTCCGGTCGTCGTGAAGGCATGATGATGGCTATGTGGGCTCCGCTGCAATGAACAGTATTCAGAATCAACAAAGTGATAAGTGCAAATGTCACTTTCAAAGGTATATACTTCCATTCTTTTACATTTACTTTCAAAACCCTAATTTTCCTCTATCACTCATTTCATCATAACTTGAGTTTGGGAGATGCGATTTTCGAACCATTTGTTGCGTAGGAATCGTATTTTCAGTCCCCTACTCTCGGGATGTTCCAAAAAGTGCTCTGATGAAGCCTTTTCAGTGAACATCCATCATCAATGCTCTCTTACACAATTTGTCGTAAGTAAGCATGCTACCCTGTTTCACCTCCCTAATAAGCAAGTCGAAACAGGGGGGGCATATAGCTACTCGCAAATTTCATCACTTTCCTTAGTAAGCATTAGGTGATTTTGTGATCTAACGTGTGTTTTGTAGGGTGCGGTTCCTAACTATGTACTGCAGATACCGCTGGAGGCTTCGTCCGACAACTTATGGATATATCCTTTTTCAAATGATGTTTACTTTTTGTACTTTAGCTTGCATATGCACGTAGTACTCATATGACCGCTAAAGTGGGGGCTAAATGTAACGTCATAAATTGTACACACTTGCTAAAAGTAGTACAATTTAACACCTAGTTTAGCACCCGCCTTGGCGCAGTTGCATTTTGCATTACATTTCCCCTTTAGCACTTAATTAATCAAATTAATTAGGTCTAAAGGTTCTATTTCATCATTTTCCACATCATAAAGTCGGGCCCTTTCATTAAAGCGTGCCCCTTTCATTTTATTCCTCCAAGACATCACTTAATCAAAAACCCTAATTAGGCCCTATTCTGAGCTTGGGGGCTTGATTTCGGGGGTCAAAACATCTCGAAATCACCTGTAACTTCGGGATTCTCTCTAAAATCATCATATCTGACAGCCCTGAAAATTTGGTGAAAAGTTGTCAGGACCGTGGCGCCCGGAGTGCACACGGTCCCAGACATTTTTCCCGAAATTTTAGGAGCGCGATCCAATCATAAAATAAAGCTTAACCCCAAGAAATTGGCGGGATATTCAATCTCTAGGTCGGCCAAAAGACGAAATTACGACCTAGGGTTTCATACATAAGAGCTCTCTTTTCTCATTTGAAGGGATCGGAATTTTGTTTTCAGGAACCTCATATGCAGCGAAAGAGCAGATCTTTGAAGACTTCAACAACGTTCAACATCCCTCTATCAAGCATTTATCAATTCCATTCATCCATTTAGGGCTTGGAAGACATTGGAGAACAATAGGAGATTACCGACTGAAGATTGGCTTGTACTCCTCCCTTGAGGGTTGGGTATGATTTCATATTGTTTTCATGTCTTTGCATAAGCTTCAATATCTCATTTATCCGTGCTTTAGATCACTTTCCATCTTGATTTAGAGCATTTACATTATCATTAAAAAGCAATTAGGGTTTACTTTCTAGCTTGCTCTAGTTTGCTTACTTGCATTTTAGATCTTGCACACACACAAGGTCTGCACACACATTACTTCTACAATACAACTTGGCTATTCGTGGAGGTGGAAATCACCGAAGCGGGGGTTTGACTAAGGCAAAACCCTATATTGCCGCCCAAACACCTTTTTCAGATGTAAGTGCAGGTTTCGAGACTCGGACGACGCCGCAGGTTGCAGATCCAGAAGAAGCAGGTCGAGACAGCACCCCACACCAAATTGCAGAGCAGAATACCAGGACAGGGGCGTGGGGCGCCCTGGTCCTGTCAGGACAGGGGCGCTGGGCGCCCTGGTCCCTGGGACAGAGGCGCTGGGCGCCTAGTCCTCCTAACAGATAGCATTTCAGACAACTTTCCAGAGTGCAAAACAGTGGTTTCAGGTGCAGTTTCAGGTGCAGAATCAGGACAGTGGCGCCCACGCCCCCGTCCCAAACATTTCCACTCAGATTTTGACTCCGGGTACGCATTTGCATTCTTGTCTTATCTTTGTACTTACAGCTTTCCATTGTTTAAGTTCAATTCTGCAATCTTGTTATTAGTTCATACTTGCATTTTAGGGTTAGGAATTGAACTTGCATAATCTTACCTTTCAAATACAACGAAGGAATAAGAATCCTAATAGGTAGCCCGTGGCTCTCTCTTTCACAAAAAGAAGTAGCCAATTGTGTGATACCTCTAGGCTCTTTCGTATTCCGTAATGTGTGTCAAAAGGTAGGATTAAGGCATGATAACCTAGTCTCGCTTTTTCCCCCACACAGTAACAATGCATATGGAATCATACGGAAGTGTCAAAAAATACACATTACAAACTGTCACCCGACACCTACTTAAAGATATCCCAATAACAGTGCACTTAAAATTGCCAATACTTATGCATAAATGCCCTAGTAGTCAGGCGCTTTGGGTACCGATAATGGTACACAAATAAGCCAATTGTGATCCAAAAATGCTAAAAAATGGGCAGCTATTGGTACATGTGAAATTTGTTAATGAGCTTCTAGTTTCTTTTTTGGTTTCTTTAAAGTTAGTAATTGAGACGTTGGATGTAAAAATGAACGGTTATTAGAACATGGACGATAACTAGTACTCTTCCCCTACTAATTATTGACACAGTCCTTATTTTTGTCCAACTCTATTTTGCTTTAGAGAATATCCAGATCCTAGTACTGGCTAGATAGAGAATCCTCCGTGTTCGTATAAAGAGTGGGGGTTCACGATTGAAGGCCAGAGGTACACAGATATATTCTTCAGGATTTCTATACAGATAGAGATGCTTCTAAATTAAAAGGTACATCTTAAATGCATGAACAGTTTCCAAGTGCTAAATGTTGACAAGTCTAATTAGTTTGAACTTTCAAATCTATATTGTCTCGAAACCTGTTTTACATTCTTGTCAACTGTGATCGAAATTGATTATTTAAAAAAGCATTTTATTAATGTTAGGTTAGATAGTAGCATTCATCCAAAACTAAACAGCCTTGAATGCACCGTAAATATTTAAACTTCTTTTGGCCAGATATGGCCTGACCTGTCACATCCGCATTACTGCAGGAAGCTTGCCCAGCAAACTTGAACCCAAATCATCATCACAGCAACCATTCCACTTGCCATTGGACTATGGCCTAGTGGACCTAAAGTGTACTCTTCACAAGCAATTCAATCATTGTTTTTAGTTTTTCCTCAAAAGACGCTACAATTCTCATCGTCATTTCAGTTTACAAACTAATATTGACATTTCAATGTCATTCCATTTAAACTTTGCTGTCAAGCCATTTTTCGTGTTGTCCTTATTTCTGTCAAAACTTTTTCTTTCGCCTTCAGAATAGATATCCGGGTACTGGTTGCAGGCCAGAATTGTGTCCTCTGAGCCACCTAAAAAGGGGGAAGGAACCAAGGACCTTGTTGTCAACATTGGGCCCTAATAACAAATTGGCGCTGTTTGAATGATGGCCAGAGTTAAAAAAAATTCCTTTACAAAACTTCTGCGTAGAAAGAGAAATGCCTTTAAATTCATTGTCTTTACTTGTGTTGAAAACCCTTACTAAAAGATGAAGAGCTCTAGTTCATAGGAGACATGAATATTTCAGAATATGATCTGAAATATTCATGAGAGCTTTAATTTAATTAAAAAGATAATAAAATTCAATTTATTCTACAAAATGAAATTTGAATTAAGATTAATGAGAATGCCATGTTATTACTTGAGTTGGCCCACTGTTGAAGGCCTGTACACTCTAAAATGGAGGTAAATGGTTCAAATCCATAGGCAGTTGGGATTGTACGCTCCATTAAACAATATAAAATAAAATTGAAAAACAATCTCCTAGTGTCTTGCTTGGTGGTGGCCTTAAAAAACTACCTTCAACTTTTTACCCTTCTACTAATATAGCATACCTCATTTATCAGAGATTCTTCAACATTCATTAGTCTTCTCAATTTTTCCCTAGTTCATTATTTCTTATTCAAAATTTCCACTGCTTTCATAAGTGTGAATCTGTGATCGTAGTTGATGAAAAAACAGTATATTAAGTTATTTCTAGGAATTCATTTTTGACCTTTTTAGATGAGATTGTACAGCTCACGTGCCACAAAACACCTCAGTACACATCACAAAGCGTAGGACTTTTTTAACCCTAATCTGTCCCATCCAAGGTAGCATTCCATTTACATGACACTAACACAGTATTGCTTAAGTATAAATGGAATTCAATTACCCAAGTTTAAAATGAGAGAATTTTTATGAAAATTCAAGAATTAAATAACAAAGTGCTAATTGTAAAATAAAGTAAAAAACTAATTTGTTAGTACATGTTGAGTATAGAGTGTATAGATAAAACAGATGTTATACAGTATATATAATACTGTATATAAAATATTACGTACAACTTTCAAAAATTCTATTTTATGTTCACGTAATACGGTTTATATAATAAGGCTGGGCCTAAAACTATAGGCCATTCTTTTATCAAGCAAAACCTACTTAAGGTATAAATTAAAAGAAAAAACTTCATTGTGATTTAAAATTTAACTTCTGAAACAGATCTAGTCAAAGTATATCTGCCTTTACTCTGCATTTTTAACTCAATAGGATATAAATTAAAAGACAAAACCCCATTGTGGTTTATAATTTAACTTCTAAAAGAGATCTATTCAAATATATCTGCCTTTGTTCTGTATCTCTCTCTCTAAGTGTGAAAATAAGCCAAAAGTGATATATCGTCAAACCAAAACTATTTTTTTAAATGTCAGGAAACAGCACAGAAAATGAAGCAGGTCATAATTGCTTGAGGTTAAACATTAAATTTTTCAAGTACAAGGCTTTAATGCTCCCACCATATCACAGTGGCATTACAGCAGGGAAGTTGCCTAGCGAATTTGAACCCAAATAATCATAACAAAAGTTCTACTTGCTAATGGGCTGTTGCCTAGTGAACCTTGAAAATCCTTTTATATGAGCAATTCACTAACTTATTTTCCTAAAAAGGTGCTCAACTCTCATCATTTCAAGTGCAAGAGTTAAGACATATTCTGTGTATCTCAAGTCACATGCTAGTCTGCTAAATTGTATAAATTAACCCTGCTAGCAAAGGGGCAGATTCATAAAGTTCTTTACCTTATAGGTGGCTGTTTCTCAACCTTGCCCACAAACTGCATGATAATGTCACATTGTTCTAAATGTGTTCAATTTATGATATGATTTCATTATGGTTGCACTTTGGAAATTTCAAGAAAGAAGTTAGACCATGCTTTCCTCATTAACTTGACCTACCGTGAAGGTTTAATTCAAAATTTGCTGCTATTTGTAGTGACATTCACCGAAGAGTTAACAATTCTCTTTGCTACTTGTGTAAGTGACAAATTGTCGACTCAAAATAAGAGCTCATTCTCAACTCTGTTATCGCCTCAGAATTTGTAAATGGTGGGGCTGCAAATTTATGAAAAAACATAATACAAATTTTCATAGGATCAAATATTTCATTATGTTAGCCTTACAATAGGGAAGAATTATTTGAGAAAGCTTCTGGATTTAATCATGTTGTAGTTTTTGCATCGATGTTTTGGATCACACATTGTGATACATCATTAGGATAAGAAACGAATTCAAAATGTTGATGAAAAATTTTACACGGTTATTTCCAGAAGCTTTGTCAAATAAGTTTCATGGACTGTGGAATATCATGTCTAATGTGGAAGAAGTAAAACATCTGGTTTAAAATAGACAGGATGTGATGCAAAGTACGTCAAGAACAGAAAAAAAGATTTGAACTTCAACATATGTCCAAGTAACCAGGATTTCACTATGTAGTTATAGGATAGATGCAATTATTCGACATGTTGCATAGTGCTGTGTTTACTACTCAATATTGGCAGGTAGTCTACAGTGCATAGACCCTACACTGCATCTCATATGCCCTGACTTTGATTGTAATTCATGGTTTTTCTAGCACTTGCACTTGCTATGGTTATAACAGACTCCAATCCCATAAAATCAATATCCACATAATTGTTAGAGATCACATGTCCATGTCATCTAATGTTAGAAAAAGACATTGACTAAGATCTAAGAAAAAACATATTATGAAATTCGGTTCTGCATAATAACATATAAAAACAAACACAATATTCTTTATTAAATGAATCAGTTATCTTGTTGAGATTTATCATATTGTTAAAAGAGAATCATCTTCCAATATCTGGAGACATCAACTACTTCCATAATATAACCCACTAGTCTAGAATTCTGACAGGTAAACACAAAAATACTTATCATTATAGGCACTTGATTTGGAATCAAAAGGGACTTCACCATCTGAAATTAGGAAAAACTATTTTTAAATGAAAATCAATCATCAATTTAACTGACAAAAGAGCTAAACAAGTCTTCAATGTCATTTGATTGAATTCAATATAAATATTCAGATAGTTGGAGATGGAGGAGGATGGCCCAATAGGCTGAAGGTAACTAGGGAACAATATATCTAATAACTTATTGTCAAAAACTTTTAGAAGTACAAAGCATAGGCAATGAATCAAAAGTATAGAACCTATAGATAAATAAATATTCTTTCACAGTATGCTGGCCTCAATACCCTCAAACGGCATAGCAGCAAAACAACCAACTTATCTCAAGATTGAATTTATTTTTTCACATTCAGGGTACCATTACATAGCTTATTGCATCTATCATTATGCCCCCATAAAAATAAGGTATTTACTTGGCAATGATACTAAGCTGATAAAACGGAATTATTTAGATCTTGTGACTCTTTATCGTCAATGTGAACAAGATGACGCAATTCTTCAAAAGCACACATGGTTTCTGCATCAAACCCTCCTGCAAACTGCAAATATGGCAGATAAATAAATGAGAAAAGAAGAATTACTCACAGCAGTATAATAACAATTAAAACCATCTGTCCACATGTCACATGAAGTGAATATTTACCTGATGAGCTCTGAAAGCAAAACGCACACCCTGAAGCAACAAGAATTCCTGTGCAGGCTCCTTTTCTGAGTTTCCCATCGACTCAAGCTCTATAGATATTCGCTTCATGTATCTCTTTGCTAGCTTAACAGAACTTAGCTTTATCTGTATCAAAAGAAGATCATCAGATTATGAGTTTGAGAATGAGCATACATTCAAAAGGGATGACAATACCAAAAATATGGGCTTCTAAATGATCACTAATTGCTAATAAGCATGCATGACAGACCAATTAACACTCTCTACCAGACACCGTTCTTACAGTAAGATGTCCCAAAACTTCATTTTTTTAATCTGTACTAGGAATGTATGTTTCAGTTGAAGTTGTGAGAAAATAGAGTTTGCTTTTAAGGGAAGTTTCATGAAGTGAGAAGCCTTGGTGATGTCTGCAACAATTTCATTTTTATGGCAAAGCTGATCATTTCTGCCAATTTAGGGTTCATAGCCATTATTTTCTATGTTAAAGTCCAATCGATGTTCCACGGAGTTTCCTGACAGGGGGACGGGGGGACAGGTTTTGGGGACCGGGGGAGCAAGGACCTAAATTTGGGGATGGTGAGGGGATGGCGGGGGGACAGCAGTGGAGTGGTGGTTGGGGGGGGCAGTGCTGATTAAAAAATAGAGGTGAATTAAAATCTTCAAGGCAAAATCTGGAATATAACATCTCTGTGAGTGCCCCATAGAAGGCCAACAAGTTTTCACAAAGTTAAAGGTTGCAATCAGTATTTAATGGCATGTGCCACATATCAAGTGACTTGGCAGCATGCTCGACGGAGGTGACCGGAGGTGGCAGAAGTGGTGGTGCTGTGGGGGGACATTTCCCTCAAGTCCCCAAGTCTCGGAAACATCCCCCTACAAAGGACGCGAGTCTTTTGGGGGGGGGATGCATCCCCATGGAACACTGAATCCAATTCAACAATCATACTCATCTAATGCATGGTTGCTTTCATCTACACATGCCTATAGTGAATACAAATGCCATAAATGACAGTTTGTCATATAGTTACAGGAAACTTTATATCTGCAAAGAGGACTGAAGCCGTCTCGAAAAACAGCTCGGATATAAAGGTGGATACGAGAAAACAAAGAAAACCTTCAATCCTTGCCAATCCTTACAAATGCAGACACCGTTGAGCAAAGTATTCAAATTTCTCATAGAAATAGAGTCAACAAGTAATGCTTGTTAACTAATCAAGCAGCTATGTCATGAATCCAAGAGTATGTCATAGACAGATCAAGATGAATAGAGTAACTAACACGGCATGAGAACAAATAGAAATATGTTATTCAAGAAAAGCTTAATAGCCTATTTTCAGGCTGAAAGGAATAAAAGAAAATGGAATTATTTCTTAGCTGACTGGCACTTAAGCTGCAGTGTAGCAGAATAAGGACAAACTTGTTCCAACATGATATATTTAGAATATTGTCAAACTTCAAATTTTTAAAACTATCTTTCAGTAGAACTCAATCCAGCCTAACTTTTACAAGGTATCAGCTTAAGATAATCTTTATAATGATAAGGGATGAGAAGTTTCGAGCAGAAAGAATAATGCACCAAATAATTAAGATTCTTGATTATCTGGACAAAAATAAGTTTGATTTCCTTCCAGTTTAACATACAAGTGTTTTCGTGAAAAGAAAGAACACTAAGAAGTTAAACTGAACTAACAAAAAATTATTAGTCCGTGAACTGACAAAAGAGCATCTGTTAACTAAAATAAGAATTGTCACTCTTATGATTCTCTAACCTTTTGATGGTAGTAAATATCATATCCTGTCCAGGAAGTATATATTGCTGGTGACAACCTACAATTTAGCCTTCTAGAAACAACTTTTAATTCTCTCCTATGAATGGTGTAGCTATAAACATATGTAAGGTAAGTTTGTTTGTATAGGAAGGTGAAACATATTGATAAAGTTTGATCTATTCATGTTTAGATTGAGACACAGCTAATATTAAGTATTCCCTGGATGAAAGTTGCACCCAAATAAGTCGAAATGAATTAGGACAACGCTCAATTAATTCACAAATTAATACCTCACGAACAAGGCCATCATCAAGCATCCAATCAATTGGAATCTGAAACTCTTTGTAGAGGGCCATCGTCCTTTCTCTTGTTTGCAGCAGTTTATAGACAATTTGCTCCAACCTGTCAAAAGAAAAAATAAATTATCAGAAAATATAATTGTCTTCATCAGGAGATACATGAGATCATTTCAAATTCTTACTTTTCCAGCAACATTGTCATCCTCTTTAGAGTAACATCAGAGGGCTGATGAAGATCATCATCATATGACAAGACTTCAGATTTCAACTTTTTCATATCCCTGTATGTAAATGCAGCTTCTCGCATAGTGTCAGCTTTCTTCTCTGGCCAGTCAAAATGTTTCAAAACTGCTCTCTCATCAACCTGCAAAATGGTATTCATAATCTTAAATATCCCATGCTATTTGATATCATGGTGGAAAAATTTTAAACCAAATAATCAGACTGGAGAAAACATTTTGAGGGGGAATACGAAGAGTTCAGCATTTGTTCTAGGGTCGTGGAACTTACAAGGAAAGAAAGCTCCTCATCAAGCCACTGAACAAAAGCTAGCACATCTTCGATATTGGTATAAGCTACAACCCTCAATTCTTGTATCAAATACCGTACAAAGTCACCTTGGGTTTCAACATCTTCTTTGATCTGCGAAGTTTGGAAAAAAGATAAAGAAAAAGGTCACGGTATTCCTTCATCAATATAAACCAATACTGAATAACATTAATAGAAGAATTCAAGCTCAACTCACCGCCAGCAAGTGTGCAGAACGGTTTTCAATTTCTCCAATCATGCTGCTTCGAGCTACTGATATATCTGGATTTTCAGAATTCCCAATTGCAGAGGAATCTTTTTTTGAATCTCGTTTCATCAATGAGCGATAAAACTGTACTACTTCTGGAGCTTTCTGCATTGCATCTTTTCTTACTGTTGTCTTAGAATGAAGGACTTCAGAAGGGGATAACGATTGTGGAGGCATTGGAGGAGGTGGTGGAATGTTGCTGGGACATTTTGGAGGTGGAGATGGAGGTGAAGGTGGAGGTGGTGGCATGCTGCTTGGATGTTTTGGACGCACAGAGGTTGAGGCTGTGGAAGATACTAATGAAGGTTTTGGAGGAGGTTTTGGTATTCTTGATGGTCTTTTCGCAACTTCTACACCCATAGATTTTGTCAAAAGAATTTGTTTGGCAGTCAATGCTTTCTTTTCCTCTTCCTTTTGCTCATCCATTTCCTTCTCTCCTAGCTTTTTCCCATCTATCTTCATCTTATCATGATCATTTTGAAAATTTGTTCTGTGTTTATCTTTAGATTCAGTAATCTTTCCTGCAAGCTCTGAAGCTAATGTCCTCGACGGACCAGGCAACGAGACACTCATCCCATTTGGTTGTTCAAGTTTCTTGGACTTCATCATAAAAAAAAATGCAGTCAGTTGGTTGTTGTATCACCCAAATTCAGCATGGAGAATGGTACTACATCTATAGAAAGGTTCCTAATTAGTTTTGCTTTTGGACGTTCCCTGACATTTTATTAGAGCTTTGAGAGAAGTATTACTTTCTTATAGAACATCACTTTGAGACTCAACATCCTAAGGAAAATTTTAAATCCCTTCACTTTGAGACTCAACATCCTAAGGAAAAATTTAAATCCCTTCATAACTCTAATAGGCTCTATGCATTGCTTGTTACTGAGAAAGCATATACACACTTTGATAGGTCCTACAGACTAATTTAATTTAAAGGATGCTAATAGTAGTTGTCATCATATGAGTTTCTCAAGAGAGATATAAGAAAATGTTAGGCACACTCACCTCGGTAGGATGGCAAAACACAAGAATTTCTGACTCGGCTTTTCCAAGCTTGTTTGCCATTTCTCTTTTCTGCTGTACAAGCTCTGCATTCATGTTTTGCAGCCTAACAACTTCGGCTTCAAGTTCTGCATTCGTGTTTTGCAGCTGAACAACTTGGATTTCCATGTCCATTGTTGTATGTGTTTTTTTCTGAACAAGTGCATCATATTCTGCTTTCTGAGCTTTTGCAAGCTTGTCTGCCAGTTCTCTTTTCTCCTGTACAAGTTCAGCGGTCATGTTATGCAGCTGAAGAACTTCATTTTCAAGTTCTGCATTCATGTTCTGAAGCTGAAGAATTTGAGTTTCCAAGCTTGTTGTTGTCTCCAAATTCTTTTTAATATTTTCAGCACTTTCTGCGCTCAAAGAAACAATTCTCATATTCAATCCCTCAATTTCAGTACACCTTGCTCCAAGCTCTTTCTCCAACACGGTAACCTTATGCAATGCTCTGAATAAGTCTTTTTGCTCATGGAGAAGTTCACTTTGAAGTGTCTCCTCTGTTTCTTGTAATCCCTTGATCATTCTTCTCAGCTGTCGAATTTCATGTGTAGGACAACATGATTCAACTGGTTTGATATGATTGCAATCAGAATCCAAATTAATAGACCTCTGTGACTGTTTCAAAGAATTAAGACCCCCAATTGTCCGAAGTTTTGGATTCATCCGAGCAGCAGACGTCTTGATATTTCCAAATTCAGTGTCCTGATGAATTTCCATGTGAGGAGTTCCTGTGCTTTTTTTCACAGCCTCAGTTCGGGAACCTATTGGATTCCTGGAAGGAACTCTAACAGAAGCTTGATCCCCCTTTTTGGCGTTCCCTTCCACAGAAATTGCCTTTGTTTTTGTCCTCGTCTCCTTTGAGACTCTATTAAAAGCCTCAGATCTCCGTAGTCCATCTCTAGGCTTCACACCATTGACAGAATTCTTGCTCAAAGAGCTCAATTTGCTACTTTCAGTACTTGAATTCGTACCCGTCCCGTGCCTGATCTCGTTTCGAGGAATCTCTTCTTTCATCTTTGAACCCTGTTGTGTCCCTGTTGCTTCAAACAACAATTACAAATCTGCTTACTCTACATAATTTTACAATTCCTAGAAACGGTCGAGCAAAACCATTGAGATTTGGCTAGAAGATGACTTGAAAACAACCTAAGGGAAAAATATTAGAAGCAATAAAGTTAGATTTCTATGATTAGCCAGTATTCAGCTGGAAGTTTCTAAGGATAGGCTTGCAAATAGCTGTAAAATCTTGAATAGAATTACACAAAAAAGAAAATTATAAACTTCGAAACCTTATGCATCCATTCAACGTGTATCAACCAGCGCGATACACGGCAACAACTATAACGGTTGCTCGTTTAATTCGCGCTTTAAGATGGTCTCCATTACACAAGTAAAATTTCTTCGAGGTTTACAAAGACTTTAAACTGAAATTTTCTTCGTGCATATCAATATTTTTAAATCTATGCAAAATTAAAAAGAAATTCTCCGATATTCCCAAAGATTTTGATTTTCGAAAAATAAAAACAACAAGGGTTAAAAACTGGAAGTATCTTTGACAAACTCGATGTTCAGCGCTTTCTTTTTAAAAGTACAAGATAAAGCTGAGCTTAAGCAAACATAACGACCAGAGATAGATACGCCAAATGTATGAATTCAAATTACAAAACAAAACCAAGCCGGCAAAATGTCGTCTCAATTTATTTGTAAAAGTCAAATATTTACTAGCATTGCGCATAAATTTATGAACATGGTGGGATTATTTACTCATTCAAAAAATCCTCCTTAATATGCAGAAATTTTTCACATATATTACTTACTCTCCCTGAAACTGCCAAGAACTTGTGCATATCTATCATTGTTTCGAAAAAAATAAAAAATATATATATATATGCTCACATATATTAACTTAAATATCTAAGTAATCATTCTAGCTAGAATCTGCAGAAATTTTACATATTCAGCACTATAACAATCTGGCTTCAAGCACTATTCTTTCAAATAATCAGTATGGTTTTGCAAAGTTCGACTACCTTTCTCAGACACAACGTAAATGCATCACTTGCCTGTTAACATTATTTATTTGCTCATATAATCACTCTGACTTGCAAATTTTCAAAAGCAAAGCAATGGAAGTGCAACACTTACCTGTAACATTACTCAAAGACGGCTAAAAACATTATTCCCGTAATTTTCGGAAGCCCTGTATATTTGTGCAGAAAACAACATTTCATTAGCATATATGTCAACAAATACTCTAATGCTGCTCCCAAATCTTCAGCTGAAAGTGAAATAGCTACAAATGGCTATTATTCAACATGAATTACTCACGGAAAGCCAAATTTTACTCAAAAACCGAGTAACTGACAGAAAAAATTTCGTGTTTCGTGCAAAACAGGGTCTAAAATTTTCTAAACTCGTTGGACTCCACAAAATAATTGTCATACGCCGTCAATTTCAGTTTCATTCTACAATTGTTTTGAAACAAAAAACGTGCTAATAGTCCAGCTCCTTGACGAAATTTCAGTTCTGAAATCTTCAGAATTCTGGAGAGTTTTGATGAATTCAGGCTTTGTTTGCAAAATCTTCGAATGTATTCCTCAACTGAATAGCTTGTTACGAAGCGTTTGGTTGTTACTACATTAGTATTTTATTTTATTTAAAAAATAATATTTCCAATTCAAAGTTACTTTATTAACCTATTGGAGGGATGTGGTGGAATCTATAGGAGAGGACCATGTGCACCTTAATTTTGTGCTTCTCAAAATCTTACGTGGAAATTTTGAATCAGAATTTTTTGCAAGGAGTCCAAAATAGCCCCAAAAAAAAGTGAGACCAATAGGTGAGCAAAAGGGCCCCAATACTTGTGCAGATGATGTGGCATCGCATGATTGGTTACTTTTCAGAACAAATGATCTATTTCATTCAATTATTGGTACTTATCATACAACTATTGATGCAATATTGTACAAAAGTTGGATATTAAATCAAAAGTATGAGGGTATTAAATCAACAACTTCTATCACAAGAATTGAAACGCGCTCAACTACCGCAATAAGCACTTTTTCACTTTTAGTTTTGAACTCACCTTGTTTCTTTTGGTTTTAATGTAATAATATTTGTATAAATGGTGTGATATGCGTGGAAGGTAGGTATCTGATTTTTTTTTTACTTCATTCTTATAGGATTGAATATTTCCATTTTGGGTTATAAATAATCTACATTATGTATGGTTCTGAAAATTAAACTTCTAATTTTTTATTTTTAGTTTAAAGTCAACCTCACCTTTTTAATTAATCATTATGTCTCAATTAAAAGAGCAAAATCTTTCATTTGAGACTCTTAAAGTAATATTTAAACTAATAATCTTAATTCATTTTAACAATATCAATTGTCTTAGATCTAGATTTGAGCACACATTCTTACTTGCATGATTATGTGTGATTGTAGAAATTGAAATTTTATTTTTTTAATTTAAAGTCAACCCCACCCTTCTAAATGATCAATATACGTCAATTAGATGAGAAAAATGTTTCATTTGATACCCTTAAAGTAGTATTTAAAGGAATGGTCCTAATTCATTTTAACAATATCAATCATCCTAGATTTAGATCTAAGCACATATTTTTTTACATGATTATGTATGGTTGTGGAAATTGAATCTCAACACACATTCTTACTTGCATGATTATGTGTGGTTGTGAAAGTTTAAGTTGATACCCTTAAAATAGTATTTAAAAGACTATTCATAATTCATTTTAACAATATCAATCATCCTAGATCTAGATCTTAGCACACATTCTTACTTGCATGATTATTAAGGAGCACTTATAAAAGCACTTGCATTGCATTATTATTTAGGACGTCCATTGTATCATATTTGATCATTTTCTTAGTCATTGACTTGGTATTCTTATGAGGTTTGACACAAGGGAGGAACTATCCTTGTTATGTGCAAACTCTCAAGCACACCAAAGTAGTTTTTATGCTAGAGCTATTATGATGTTTCTTGAAAATAAATGCAAAATTTAGTAAAATAGAAACTACATCAAGGGGGTGACCTCCACTAATTAGATAATAATATATGAATTTAGTAATTTTAAATTATGATGATATGGGAGAGAGTTCTCTTCCTTAATCAAATGCGAAAGGAAATTTGACAATGAAACACTTAATTCTCTAATCAAATAATGATTTATTCTTCAAAATGTAACAACAAATAAGACACTTAAATTAAATCACTTTCTAATAACAACCCTTTAAAAAAGTAGAGACAATATATTCATTAATGTCGAATGTAATGACCCATTTCAATTCATTTTGTACATTCTATAGTTGGACTGTTTATTATTTCCTTGTATTTTATTCTTTTGATTTCATCAATACAATACAAAAAAAAATTAAAAAATCACTTTCCAATTACAATCCTTTAAAAGGGTAGAGATAACATATTCATTAATGTAGAATGTAATGAACCATTTCAATTCATTCTATGTAGTCCTATAATTGGACTCCTTACTATTTCCTTGAATTTTATTCTTTTGGCTTCATCAATACAAAATAAAAATCACTTTCCAGTAACAACACTTTAAAAGAGTAGAGACAACATATTCATTAATGTAGAAAGTAATCACACATTTCAATTCATACTTAATAAGGTATTCTTAAAGTCTTAATAGTATGATTCTAGATCTTAATTGATGAGATTTTGATATAAAATTCACTCCTAAATTGATATAAACGATCTTATACATGATATAAAATCTTTATTAAAAAAAATCTTGTATGGGCCTTTGGTCTATTGGTGAAGTTGAAAGGTTCTTAATGAACCCACCAAGGATCAAGTCTTGTTGAGTGCAAGGCTTTGACCTCATAAGGGATGAGGTTACAATCATGCCCCCAAGCGAATTTGGCAGAATGGATCCCTCAGTCCTTGACTCTTAGCCAAAAAGGTTTCAGTCTAAGACGCATACTCCATCCTTGACTCTTAGCCAAAAAGATTTCAGTCAAAAATGCATACTCTCATTAGAAAACTAAAATGACTTTATAAATAAAAAAAATCCTCCAGAAAAAAAACAGAAAAATGAACCACCAATAAGCATCCTTATCCAGAAAACTAAATTGATTTAAAGAGCATAACAGAAAAATGAACCACCAATAAGCATCCCTTATCCCTTATCCCTTAGCTACCATACCCCTAATCGAATCCTAAACTTAAGGAAAGAAACAAGTTTAGTATTTGATACTAAGCATATAGTGAGATTGACTCAAATTTGATGTCACATCACAAAAGAGGTTAGCTTTTGTCTTAAATGTTTGAAAGCACTAAGGCAACCGCATGGTGGTGTTCTATCACACTTGATTAATTCGGTTTATAATTAAATAGATGGGCCCTCTAGAATTTATGATAAAAGAAAAGTTATAAGTTTGTTCCCTTTTATTTAAAAACTGAAATTGACCTTGTCAAGGGGGCAACATGGCCAACATTCACGTTAAAATAGATCTTGAATACCCCGTCGGTTAGGAAAACAAAACAAACATTCCCATCATAGTCTTTGACGTTGTAGGACATGTTTTTAATCATTTACAATTAGTTTGGGTATAATTTGACTATAGTGCTCAATCTTTGAGAGCAACAAGCATATGGTTTAAGTTTTCCATGTAATACAAGGAGCTCACAATGGGCCTCAACTTATATTATTTCATAGTAACCCTACCTAATATTGTGGGGTTCGGGGAACACCCTTCTTGTTGTCCATGGTCTTTTATTGTATTATGGTTTCTTATTGTGTACGCTCACGGAAAGGGGGATAGGTGTGGTTTTATTTTTCTTATTTTTCAAGAAAATTTAAGTAATTTTAGAGAATTAGTTGCTTAACAAATTAGTTTAGAATTATTTAATCGAGATTGTATTAAATAAACAGATGTATTAATAAATGTGTATGAAAAGTTAATGAGTCTTTAGTTTATTGGTGAAGTTGGAAGTTTCTTAATGAGTCCACCAGAGAACAAGTCTTGTTAGGTGCAAGTCTCTGACATCAAAAAGGGATGAGGTTGGGATTGTGCGTCAGGTGAATTTGGTGGAATGGATACCCCTCAGTCAGTCAACAATAAAGCTACTAAATCAATATGTCGTGCACCAAATAAGACTTGATCGAGATCTTAAATACCTTGAACATATGAATGAGATATAAAATCTACAAATAGTTAGGGTAAGAAAATTCAAGCAACATCATAGAATATCAATTAAATAAAAGAGAGAACTCTATTGTACTTTATACACGAAGAAGCAACATTAAATGCATATTGACGAGCTCTAACAACTCTTGAGAAAACAATGAATATGTGTTAAAAGAACTAGGTAAATATAATCAATTTACATCCTCCCATAAATGAGAAACCAAAGCACAACATTTCTGAAGGAAATATCAATAATCTATATCCACCCAAGACAAAGACAGAGTACACCAATGCCATAGATCTTGAGTCTAAACCACTAGTTGAGAGAAACAAAAACCTTGTGAACCAATGCAAGAGAATAAGTAAGGGCTCATGACCATTATTAAAATTTTCTCAATCTTGCTCCTAATTATGAGTATATGAAGAATGCATTTTCATATGATGAAATACAAAAATACAACTATTAGGCTATAAAATTTGAATATTTTTGACAAAATAAAAATTCTGTGTAGTTTGACATCACATCTATGGATGCTCATTATCTAGGTTGCTTGAAATGGAGGTATTGAGTAGTGAATTTGTAGGTATTGTTGTGCTACCATAACTACTCTAGATCTTTTGTTTGGTGTTACCCTTGTAAAGGCTTTCTTTGCACATATATGTTACTTAGATTATTGAATGATACATTGGATTTATTTAGAGTGTGACAATTTTCTCTTAAAAGTTTTGTTTTCCCCACACACATTTGTGTTGTGGTATGATTTTATTTATATTTTATATGTGTCTCTTTTTTGTAATTGTAAAGATCTTAAAAATTACACAATAACCTCCTCTAAGATTAGCTTAGGCAGTATTTCCACATACTTTGCTTCCTTTCAATAACCAACTCTTCAATCAAAATGGATTACGATAAACATGTCATGAATAATGGTTTAATTTTAAGTAATGTGTGGTTAGAATTCTGACTATAAATATAATCAGTGTTGCATGCATCTAAGTAGTTTTAATCATGAGAGAAACCCATCATCAATGTATAGAACCCAAACAAAGATAATAGTTCTTAATCATCAAGACCATTTCTAAATAAATTAAGGATGGTATACCAATTTATCAAATATTACCTTTCTAAATAAATGATTTCAAACTATGCATAAGGATAATATCTCAATCATTAAAGCATGGTAAAATTATATGGTTAGTCATCATCCTAATATCTAATTTACACTATTATCTAAACCTCATTACTAAATCATGGTTGTATAATGTTGAAAAATAATAAGAAACAAATGGATATCAAGCTTAAAAAATTGACAAAATGTGTCTATAAATATAACAAAATGAATAGTAAATGAATGTTACTTAAGAAGGTAAATAAGTTCCTCCTTGACAAGAAATCTATTTAGTAATATTATTGGTATAAATTCCTTCTTGAGTAATAATGTATACACACTATTATCTTAACTTATTTATCATTTTTTTCACTTATTTGACTAGAATTTGTATTAAATTTATGTCAGTTTTTTCAGTGAATTTGGCTTAGGGGGCCACACTCGTTATATTAACTTTTAAAAAATATATATTCTATGGCTACTCCATCACAAAGGACCTTCCAAAAAACTCATAGGATGCTTGCATTTAAATACCAAGGCCATTTAGAGATAATTACATTTTTTATACAAATTAGGTTTATCTATACACCCATTACATTATCTTAGATGTTTATTATCTCTATACTTGTTCTACTTCTATCTCCTCCTCCTCATTGTTGTAAATGCTTCCTACCTCACAAGTAAAAGACTAGTCAATACCTCATGAAGGTGCCACTCTTTCTGTCAATTTTAAAAAAATTATGCCCCATTTGGTTTGGTGTTTCCACAATGTATCATTATACCTTACAACAAAAACCATGAATGTGATTCATGGACCCCCATTTTATTGATGACAGGCCAGATATCCACACAAAGGTGGAATCGATGCCTTTGTGATTACATCATCTAGGATAATCCTAAGCCCTCTCTAACACCTTGGATTAAAGAGACTCTACACTAGTCCTTGTTACTTCTGTAAGAATTGACTAGTAACCCATGGTCTAGAGGCCAATTAAATAGCACAAATGCAAGTGAGAACAAGATAGACAAGAACAAACTATATTCTTGTTAGGGTTTCAAGCAGATCCGAAGCAAATATGAACTAACAATTATATGCAGATTTAAATACAAAAGATAAAGAAATAAAACAAGACACAGATAACACAGAGATTTAACGTGGTTGACCCAGAATGGGTTACGTCCACCATACACAGTCGTCCAATCTTTCTTATTATCCAGCAAAAACAGTACATCAACCTTACAATGCCTTAAGCATCCCAACCACTTATAACATGCGTTTTTAGGGCAACAAACAAAGTCGGCCTTTTTAGGGTTTTATTACAATGTCAGTTTTCATCAACAAAAAACGGCAAAAAAAAATTTCTCGGGGGCTGCCGCCCCCGAACCCCTGCTTGGGGCCCAGCCTAGCCCCGGACCCTGGCGAGGATACGTGCTGAGTGTACAGTACTTTGCTGATCAGTCGCCACATTTCAACAATTCTCATCAAGATGCAAAAATCAATCAATGATACAATGCACATGAGCCTACTTATAAAGGCAAGGCCATAGAGAAATGAGAGCATGCAATCATGATATGTGGCCCAATGAGATACAAGGGTAGGTAGGGGTAGGTAGGAGAAATAATAGATAATTCCACTAAAGATGGATCACCCACTGAAGGTGGAATTATCATTCCACTATAAGTGGATATGAAAATGTGATAACAAGATAACACTACCAAAGGTGGAATTTCTCCTACAACCATATTTCCTAGATATGCAATTTCATAAGTGTCTCATATGCAAATTACTATGAAATGAATTATCCTAAGTCAACTTAAGTAACTTGTGTAATTACATGACACATAAATTACACCAACAACTTCCTTGGTTTCTCCATATTTGAGAAACACTACAACAAACATTAATGGAATATCAACATTAACCTTTTATGTTGAATAATCATGAGAAAAAGTTCTCCCAAAAAAACCTAGATGACATGCAACATGATGTTTTCCTTTAAATTAATAATGATTGGAAGGTCAAAAATCTTGCTAAAAAAGCTACCTATCATTTCTTTACAGCAAGACACATCGTGTATCGATTTTTATTTCTCTTTACTGTTAACCCATAGAAGAATTACCATCATGTATATAAAACTCTTGCACTTAATATTTTCACACTCTTTTCCATTAACTTTTTGTATGAGAACTCACTCCTAGAAGTATTCCTCTCTAGTCTTGTTAGTGCTTTATGCAACCTCACCAACTTTTTGGGATGACTTCTCACTACTTTTGTTGGAGGTGATGTTAATAATGTTTGGTGCCAATTTTTGCCACGTGTGTGGAGTTTTCTCTTATATCTTTCACCTCTAATTCAATAGTTATTTTGGCCAATGTGTTTGTTTTCCATTAGCTTCAATGTATGCATATTTAAATGTGAAAGCTAATAGGAAATCATTTTGGGCTAGCGAGATTTCAAAATATTATTTAGCTTCCAATTTAGATACATTCTCCTCCTAATAGCGTTTATTATAGCTATCAAATCTCCCTCTATATTCACTTGTTCAATACCATAATGTTCACAAGTTTGGAGCCTAAGAGGAGAACTTGTGCTTCAACCTCATTATTGGTGTCAAGTGTGAGTTTTCATTGTAGTTCCAATCAACCATCCTCTATGATATTTTATAATATAGCCAGCTCCCAAACTTCCTATATTACCCCTCAAAGTTCTATCAATACTCAATTTGTGTCATCCATTGGTGGGGGGTCAACCTTAATCTTAGTCTCATATTATGTTTCGGATGAACCCCACCTACCCTATAAACAAAGGTCATTATTTTTTTGAATGTGGAGGAACGGGTAGGGGTAGCTAAGCGACTTGGAGCTTCACTCGAAGTTCACCTCGCATCATTATTCAAGGCAAGTTAAACCCCCTATAAACCCTCCGGGCTACAAACCCGACCCCATCATTATAGGAGTTAAGAAAATACAACACCACAGGAGCCCAAATAATCTCTACAAGCTGAAAAACCTGTTACAAGGAGAAGCAATGAAGCAAATCACAAAAGGAAAGAATACACAGGAAAAATATGCTCCGAAAGATGAGAGCTCAATAATCTCCAAAATGTATTGTCAATAATAATCCTTCTTCATACAATGAAAAGAAAGAACTCAACCTTTAATAGGTCAAGAAACCCTAAAAGGGAAAACCTAGGTTTGCACATAATAATTAATTAAAAACAATTAATTATATGCACCTAAAGTTAGCTTAAGTGTAAAAGAGATAAAGGGAACTTAAATAATTAAACAAATAATGTTTAATTAATCAAGTAAATACCCGAATACTCTAACACCCCCCCTTAAGCTAGACTTAGGGAGAAGCTAAAACCTAGAATAGCTACTGAAAGCAATAAAGATGGGTCCCGGCAACAAGGCCTAATCAGGTACCCAAATACAATGAAATCTCTATGAACTGGAGAAATAGAGAAAACCACATGGGAACAAAACTCTACTCCAAAAAGAGATAAAAAGAACACCACTGAAGCATGAAGAACCTGCAAACTCTGTCGAAAAATAACTGCTGATCTCAAGAACCTCCACTGAACTAGAACATGACTAGGTAGAGAAGACTGTAATCTGCATGAGTGCCCTCAAATGACACTACTCGAATCAGGAGGCAAACAAGGCAAAAACAACTAAAATCGAAGATACAGATGGCATGAGAAACCAAAGCCTGAAGAGTTGATCAATCGAACCACGGAAGTAGTAGAACCAACAGGATAAACCTCCCCATAATGCGGAAGTGGGGGAACACTGAAAAGGACAGCCAAAAACAACTGCATGACAAAGAACCAAGAACATCAAAGGTGCTGAGACACATCATCATGAGGCAAATGACATGGAAGGAACACTCACTGGACAAAGAAATATGGCAAACAATAGGCAAATATCAACCCCCTCATGGCACTTGGTCAATAGTGCATGTACAACAAGACACAAGATATGCAAGATTCCAAGTAAACAATGCATGATGGCACTTTATCTCAGTGTGTTTGCATAAATACAAGCTACAATGATAAGAAGATTGGAAAAAGAAACGAGAATCAAAACAGAGACACCCTGCTCAGAAAAGAGATCCCAGGACCTGAAACAACCACAATATCCACCAGAGTGCTAAAAAGCAAAAAACTGAATAAAATATGCATGGAGCAGAATCTGGAAATAAAACTCATATTTCTAGAAAGTACACAACACAAGCTTTCCGAAAATATAAAGTTTTCGAAAAACGGAGGTCGGATGCTCATTCTACGTCTCCCGGAGTGCAAAAAAGAGACCTCACTTTGACTGTAAAAAAACATAGTCAAACAGCAAAATTGGAAAAAATTACCAACACCATGAGGTCGGCCTCGGAACCAGCTTTTCGACACCTATTTTTTTTCGAAAAAATGACTCTGTATGCCCAAGATAGGGCCAAAAAACCAAACCCCCCCTTCAAAAAGCCAAAAAAGGGGTCTGGTTGCACTTTGGTGGTCCAGTGGCCAATGGGTGGCTAGTGGGTGACGGTTGGATGGCGACCCGATGGTGGTCCGGTGGCCAGGTGGAGATTTACCGGTAGTAGAGGAGGTCGGGTCGGGCGGAGCTTTCCCGGCGGCAAGGGTTTCCGACAGCGAGGGTCTGGGCGAGGCAGCGGCGGCGGGGCCGTAGGGAGGCCAGCGGCGGCAAGGCGGGGCCGGGAAATAGCGGTTGGTGGCGGGCCGAAGCCCAAATAATCTCTGCAAGCTGAAAAACCTGTTACAAGGAGAAGCAATGAAGCAAATCACAGAAGGAAAGAATACACAGGAAAAATATGCTCCAAAAGATGAGAGCTCAATAATCTCCAAAATGTATTGTCAATAATAATCCTTCTTCATACAATGAAAAGAAAGAACTCAACCTTTAATAGGTCAAGAAACCCTAAAAGGGAAAACCTAGGTTTGCACATAATAATTAATTAAAACAATTAATTATATGCACCTAAAGTTAGCTTAAGTGTAAAAGAGATAAAGGGAACTTCAATAATTAAACAAATAATGTTTAATTAATCAAGTAAATACCCGAATACTCTAACAATCATGTCAACAACCAAATAAACATACGTCATTATTAGTACTATAATTTTTATATCATATTTAAAATTTATTTTGTCATAAATTGTTTGAAACAATAATATTAAATGTCTTGATTTATGAGTAAATTGTTTCATCATAATTCCTTAAAATTGTTGTCAAAAGTTGAATGATATAAGGTTTATTGTTCAATTAGAGACCCACAATATATATGTGTGTGTGTGTGTGCACCCGCGTGTGTGTGTGCCCGCGCGCACACTAGTGTGTGTGTGTGTGTGTGCACCCGCGTGTGTGTGTGTGTGCCCGCGCGCACACTAGTGTGTGTGTGTGTGTGTGTGTGTGTGTGTGTGTGTGTGTGTGTGTGTGTGTGTGTGTGTGTGAGAGAGAGAGAGAGAGAGAGAGACAAACTATGTATTCCTTTAATTTAAATGTGAATCCTTTGTATGATGACACATTTTTTGTTTATATAATAAGAATAGTAACTATTTGTTAGAAAATTAAAAAAGGTTAATGCAATGTGCTAAAATATGTAAGGACTATGAGGGTAATTGCCATAACAGATGCATATATTAAGGGATTTAATATTAATATAAAATAATATTATAAGTAAAAGAAGATAACTTTTAAAGTTTATTTTTACTCTATTTTAAAAAATGAAATTAGATGGAGGGCTCATATAATCTATGTCAATATTAAGAACTATACAAGTTGAATTCACAAATTAA
Organism: Cryptomeria japonica; assembly: GCF_030272615.1. NCBI lineage: Eukaryota > Viridiplantae > Streptophyta > Pinopsida > Cupressales > Cupressaceae > Cryptomeria > Cryptomeria japonica. The sequence continues at coordinate 685,885,360 of NC_081405.1, read as the reverse complement.
GAAAGATGTTTTTTTTAACGAATATGTGCATCAATTTCTATTCATTTATATAAAAATACACATACGACAAAAACATAGATGGACACAAAGTCACCCCTCAAAGTCACATGAGCAGTGCACGAAAAGAAAGATAATATAAATAACAAAAAAGCCACCTAAGCAGTGAGAGCAGCACCAGTGGGAGGCGAAGGGGGATCCTGGTCATCCGAAGGGGGAGAGATATTCAAGAAGTTTGTGAATTATGATGAACATGTAGTAACAAATGTACAAATACAAATGAAGAAACACCATTATATGTTTAATAAATGCGAGATAGAGAAAAAAAAGTTTATTTTATTCATATTTAGCAATGATAAGGATTGATTATACTTGAAAATGCTACATTGAACCTCCTTATATCTTCTAGATGGAGTTCATATATAACTTTTTCCTTCATTTTTAGTAGTGTTAAAAAATTTAGTTAAAAATTTACAAAACAGTTATCTTCTTACTTTCCTACATAAGTCTTCATGGTAGTGTTCTTTCGAACCTGCAGATGAAACATTTCATTTGCATTGTTTGTATTGTTGAATACATTATCCTTATCCATATGATTATTCTAGTTTTATCTTTCAAATATCCTTGTACTACCATTAAAGTAGTGAGGTCTTAAAAGAAGAGGAATCTAGATCTATGTATTTTTCTAAATTAATAATGGGATATCATTTTTCAAATATAAATATAACATGATGTTATCGATATTAATACAATCATAAATATGTTTTTTCATAATAAAAGAGGAAACAAAGCGTAAAGAGATCATCTATTGATAAAACTAAAATTGAATATATCAGTATTATCATATTTTTCAATATGAATAGAAATAAAATTTATTAAAGTTAAAAATATAGAAAAGCTAATAATCTTTAAACAAAAAAAAAATTGACTAGTAAAGTAGCGTTAACTAGGGCACTGACCCTTAACATAGTAAAAACAACAACACCAAGAAATGGCATTGGCAACAAAGCAACAGCCTAGAGGCAGCAAGAACCAAACCTAGATAGATAGGCAAAGGAAAACCTATCCAACCAGAAAACAACTAAGACCCCCAATCAAGGGGGAGGGAGGGGGTGGGGAGGGGGGGGAGAGCCACCAAAACCCCGAAAAGCGGGGGGAGGGGGGGTTTGGGGCAAGGGAGAAGACTTCCCCTTCTGCCTACGAGCAACCATAGTCAAGGCGATGCTTGCATTGGGACCATCAAAGGAGAGATCAATCGGAAGGGACCCCACAGGGTTACAATCAGAAGAGTCAACAGGGTGTTGCAACAAAACAACAAGAGGTTGTTGAAGAGCAACAACAGGCTATGACGAAACAACACCACAAGTAGGTTTGATAGCAGAAGATGGCTACAGAACAGGAGAATTTGTAGTGGGGACCTTAGGAAATGAGGCCACAGAAGGAGCCACGGGAGCAATAGTAGTTGTGAGGGGCAGGACCTCATCCTAAGAGGGGATATCATCCTCATGGGAGGAGTTAGCAAGAGCAGAGTCTGGAGCATTAACTGTTAAGTGATTAGTAGTAGCATTCCTCCACCAAGTAGAAACACCTTTGTGGCGTGAAATGGAGTAGTCTGAAGCAAGATGACCCGTAAAGAAGCATCTCCTGCAACAAAAGGGGAGGCCTTCAATCCAGCAGTTGTGTCCAAGGTCTATCTCCCACCAGAAGAACTACATCTCCAGGGAGAGGCGAGGAGATGTTAATATCCACAAGGATGTGGGCAAAGGTAGTGTGGGGAGCACCCCCAAGAAGGGCACCAACAATCCCAACACTAGGAGGGAGGGGCGAGAAAGCAACAGCGTCGAAGGAGACCACTACAGGAGCAGACGCAGCGGAAGGAAGCCTGCGCGAGGGAGAGTTGTTAGAGGAATTTGAAATCGTCTTGTGGACGGGAGCCATAGTTGTCAAAATATAAATTTGTTGCTATTGAATCTACTTTTCTTTTATACTTAATCGGTATTCTTCATAATTTAAGATAATAAAAAATAAACTTAATAATGAATAATGAAATATCCTCGACTCTATGATTCATATTCAATATTTTTCACTCTATGCTTTTATAGTTGTACTTCCAAAATAATGTACTTTTGAATTCCAAAAAGATATTGAGTTGTCTTTAACATTAAGATTGCATAAATATATTAATAATATTCAATGTTCTTTATAATGTAATCTATTAAGAGAAATCAAAGCAAGGGATATCTTTTAAAGTTATAAAATATATTCATTTGGATTCAAACTAAACTATATAGTATCATTACCAAACATTATAGTAACATCAATGAGTTATTCAATCTTGTCATAACTTTTAAAATAAAATTGCTTCAATCTTTTCATAAGGTTATGAATCAATACCTTAAAATTAAATCACGCCACAATCTTTTCATAGCTCTTAAAATCATACAAGAGACAAATTAATCACAAGCATTCCAGTCCATATTAAATTATTATTATTTTGTATTATCCTTATTCTTGCGACGCGTGTATTAAGGAAACAAAAATTTAAAATTCAAGTCTTTGATTCACGAGAAAGGAAACTATTAAACAAAGCCTAAAATTTTATTCACGGGAGATTTTATTATTATTAAAAGTCCAAGTAAAATATTAAGTACAGCTTATGTCTCGTACTCAAGTACCTATAATCATATGGCCTTTCTTCAGACAGGATTTGAAAGTAACATATGCACGTCACAAATCTTTATATGTAAGGAAGGAAGGTCATGAAAGATGGACTTTGAATGTTATTTAAAGTTCATAAAGACAACAAATCCTCCTCTAACATAAATATTTTGGAGCAAATAATTAAATTATATAAAAATAAAACATTCAGTTTTTTGGATTAAATTTTTTGGAAATTAGAAGTTTTGGATTGTATCACTGTATAGATATTGTAGTAGAGTTTTGAATTTTAATCTTTTACATTTATTTCAAAAAAAATTAGGATTTTTCATCTTTTGGACGTCAACTTTTCTTAATAGTGCCCAAGTCTTTTGCTTCAACTATTAATGCTGGAGAATTTGGAATTGGAGCAAGCAATGTGCCACAAAAGGAATGTCGCAAATTCTTGATATACATATGTTATCTTATCTATAAGAGCTTCTGGATTAATGATTGTGTGTGAGTTTTTTTATTAAAAAAGTACAACGTTTTGGATCACACTCAATGATCCATTATTAGGTTGAATGAGAGCACAAGAAGTAAAAAATGAGTGGTTGCAGACTAGGAAGAAACTTAAAAAGAGGGTAGAGATGAAAGAGAAAGACAAAAAGTACAACAACAAATTAAAAATTAAAAATAGTAAGTACCACCCTAAATAAAAATTGAAAAGAAAAAACAAATAAAGAAAGAAAGAACTAAAATTCAGGAAAAATAGAAAAAAGAACACACCCACACACATCCACAAAAAAATAGCATGCATAAAAACTGAAACATATAAATGTGTGTGTGTGTGTGTGTACACGAATATGCAAATGTACACACACAAAAAACCAAAATAACACTAAGACAAAAATAAATAAAGACATAAAAAAACAAACATATACATATGTATGTAAATATGTATATATGAAGATAAATATATAAATATATATATATATATATATATATATATATATATATATATATATATATATATATATATATATATATATATATATATATATATATATATATATATATATATATATATATATATATCTGTGTGTGTGTGTGTGTGTGTGTGTGTGTGCGTGCGTGCAAATAAAAATCAAATTAAGAAAAATTTTGAAAACAAAAGAAAAACACAAACTCGAAAAACATACAAATGAATATAATCTATGGATTGTGGAAATCTCATCTCATCAATATATGTTATCTTCATGGTTCTCATTTTGCAAGTTATTGATGTGATAGTGACTTTACATGTTGAATTGATTAATAATCTACAAGTTAAACAATTGTGTGGTTTGGCCACCCATTTAGGTGTAGTGGAATGACTCAAATGTAGACTCTCTATATCCACAAGTCCTTTTAGTGTTGTACATATAGATAGTTGACCTTGTATATGGTCATTTGTGCATTGAGATGAGAGGATGATTGATTGGACTACTCGGATAGTTAGTTATTGGGACTTGTAGCATGTTGTTTATCACAATGCCATGGATAGCTTGGTTTCACATTTTAGTGGGATATTTTGATGTAGTGATGTTTTGGTGGTGGTTTATCTTCTTGGTTTAGACATCTTGGTTCTACTTTACTCTCTGGAGTTGTTGGTATCATGGTTGAGTGTGTGTGGTCCATAGATGATCTTCATTAAGGAGATGGTTATCACAATTCCATAAAGATCTTAGTATCACAATTCAATAGGAGCTTTAGGAGTGATGTGGATGCATCACCATCATCCCTTAGTGATGAGTGATATTCTATAATGTTTGTTGATATCATGGAGGATATAATGGATCATGTTTGCTACAATTAGAATTCATTGACATTTGAGTTTGATTTTCCTCGGTTAGAGAGGCTTACATCCATGTTGGTTAAATGAGATAAATATATTTTATTTTTTTATATTAAAAGCAAAAAAACAAGGGTGTTGACCCTATACAAAGGCAGGCCAAAAAGCCGCAAACAACTAGTCAAGAACAACCTTTGACAACAAAGACCAAAACAAACCACTCACAACACACTAGTAGAACAACTAATAGCCCACATTAAAGGTGGGTAGAAGAATCACCAACAACTAGGGGAAGAGTTTGGGGAGAGAGGGAAGAACACTCTTTCCTCCATCAACGAACAACAATCCAAGCAATACTATCATTTGGAACACCATCACAAGGGGGACCAAAAGGGGGGGACCCAATAGTGAGACTATTGACACTAAGAGCAAAAAGCTAACCAGACAACAAAACCTCCACCGAAGGCTAGAATAGAACAGGAGCAACAGGTGGAGAAGGTTCCACAGGTCCAAAGGGGGCAACACCAGTAGCAAGAGGTGGAGGAGGGTCCACATGGCATGAGGGGGCCACACCAGTAGCAGGAGGCAAACCATCATCCTGGGAGGAATCATTAGCAACATGTGATCCATAGATGATCTTCATTAAGAAGATGGTTATCATGATTCCATGGAGATCTCATTATCACAATTCAATAGGAGCTTTGGTAGTGTTGTGGATTCATCACCATCAGCCCTTGGTGATGATGATATTCTATAATGCTTATTGATATCATGGAGGATATAATGGATCATGTTTGCCACAATCAAAATTTGTTGACATTTGAGTTTGATTTTCCTTGGTTAGAGAGGCTTACATCCATGTTAGATATATGAGATAAATATGTTTTGTTTCATCTTGGAGATTAATTAATTAAATCTTGCTATGGCTTTTCAGTTGGGGTTGTGAAGGATATCTTACTTGACACATCTTAGCACTTTGAGGTGTTGGTAGAACATGTTATGTCATGATTTGGAAGTTTTCTCTATGTGCTCTATGGCTACTTCCTAGAGGTTCATGTTCACATGGTTTGGTATGGTGGGCTTGGGAGAGTTATGGTGGCATATTGTGAGAGTATGCAACATTTTTTTTGTTTTATGCATAGATCATTGTGATTATTCTTTAATACTACATGATTTGATTAGTATCCACACCTTGTTTTGTGTGTTGATTGGTACAATTGGTATTCCTTGATCTATTTTCATAATTGGCATTGGCAAATGTAGTGGGAGTTCCTAGATGTGTATGTTGGCCATGGACATTTTTTATACATGGAGCTTGTGATTAGAATTTGTGGGTTGAATATATTGTTGGCATGAGTTCTACTAATGTTTTGTATACCTTTGAGGTATGGATAATTGGATAGATTATCATTTATTATGGTTTCTATATCTAGTCATGTGGGTTTTTTCATTTGGCATTAGCTTGTAGCCTTTGTTATCACTTGGATTTGATGTTTGTGTTATTTGAATTGGTGCATCTTCACCTTAGCTTATTTCTTTTCTTTCATGTGTGGTCTATTCCAGAATGAGAGGAGTTATTGTTTGAGATGGTGGACATCTTGGATGTTATTACAAGTATCTTAAGAGAGCACAATGGCATGCTAGAGATTCATATGATTTTATGGATGGTTATGATGTTCTAGTTCATCAATTGGCCTTTATACAATGCATATAACAACTTGAAGAATATTAGCAAAAGAGTGTTTTACACCTCGCACAAGAAAGAATTATTATTTATGGTGCATCTTGGGAGACGTGTTTAGCCACATTAAATATTTATTTGAGTTTTCCTATAAAGTTGTATGTGACATTGGTGAGGTATTTTATATATGGGTTGAACAAGGAAAAATATTTAACATTGGGAAACTTATTAGCAAAAAGTAAATGTGTGGTCAACAGTTTTTTGTATTCATGGTTTGAGGAAAATGTTTTTACCTTGTCACTTGGTTGTTTCATGTGAACTTGATTATATAAAACCAAGCACATGATTAGTGGGTGACATTGTTAAGTTTGAGTAGGATGTCAATTGTATTCATCTCTCTTGTTGAGTACATATGTGAAGCATGGCATGGGATGTGTGGATACATACTTGGACAAAAGGGATGCATTGGAGGAGCTTGATCTTTCAAAAGTATTCTTGGGGACTTTGTAATTGTTTTGTAATATTTTCATTGTTGAATAATACATTGAGTGTGGATACTTTTAGAGGCTAAGTGTTTCCCTCTTGAAGAGGCTAAGTGTTTCCCTCTTGAAGGTTTTCCCAAGGTATATATTGTGTAATCTTGTGATAATATATCTTTGATCTCTACATTATGGCTATAGGTAAGCATGTATGCATGTTTTTCTTGCATGCCTAGTTACTATGCTAACCGAATGGTGCAGGAGCACCTAGGCCTCATTTTCAACACAGGTTTGAGAGCAAGTTTGATTTTCATTAGCTTTGAGTGGGAATGGTTGTTTAAGTTGTTTTTGTGTTGCTTTAAGTTGTTTGGATGAGTTTTGAACTCATCATGAGGTTTTGTTTTCCTGTTTTCATCTTTTGTTCAAAATTGCCAATTTTGGAGTTGCCTGGCAAAATGTTGTAAAAAAGTGAGTTTTTTATGTGATTTTGTTTTGGAAAGGTCTAGGCATGTTTTGTGTTTGGTTTTTAGGTGTGTGAAGTGTTCTTAGGTGTTTTGTGGGTTTTGAGTCCAACCCTACACCTTCTAGGCACAAAAGTTGTCATTTTTTGGCATCCAAAATGTCAAATTTTAGTGTGCTTGGACATGTACCTGTCTGTACAAGAGGTTAACCAACCTGGAATGGTATTTATTCTCTTGTTGGAACTATTGTAAGGGTTGTTCAATCGGAGTTTTTAAGGATTATGAAAGTTTGCACTCATTTTACCTTGTTTTTCCCTCATTTCTAACTTGGTGTGAGCAGTAATCCGTACACCTGATGTACTTTTCCGTACTGTTCTTGCATTTTCGATTTCCACTATGTTTTCTTAGACTCCTCCCTTTGGTGGCATTAAATTTGATTAAGTTTGAAGTTGTGATTTCATAGTTTCACTGCCCAGTCTAGGAATTTGGGCAAGAATGCTTGACCAACTTGGTTTCTTGGAGTCTTAAAGTGTTCATGGCTTCTCAAGAACCAGTTGGTCAATTTGTACATTATATAAATATGAGTTTTGGTTTCAAGAGTGCAGGTACAAGGTGTTTTGTGGCCATAGAGCCCTAGGCAAGTAAGCCATTTGGCAAGGGTCTTTGCACAAGTATGATGCTTTGCTCTCCCATAGCATTTGCATCCTTTTGGTGAACAGACCTACGTGATGTCTAAGTGCTGTGAGCAAGCAAAGAGACTTCCTAAGTCTGGAAGAGGAAGGTTATATGTTTCAGTTTCATGAATTGTAAGCCAAAACAGTGAGTCACTGTTTGGTAGTTGTTTTCTTTCCTAGTTTGCTCTCCACCATTCATTGGTATGAAAACCTTTGTCCATACTTTGTTTGCTTGTAAACAAGTACAAGAGAGGAGTAAGCCCTGCCCTTGGGTAATGTAAAAGCCAAGATCAAACAAGGATCTCCTTAGGCAAAAATGTAAAACGCCCAGCAGGCTGTCACAGTCAAGTATGACTGATTTTTGCATATTGTTGAAGTTGTAAATGGATTTTCTCCTCTTCAAAATGCAGGTATGAAGGACTTCATGTATGAAGAAGACAGAGCATTGCTTATAGAGCACAAACAAACCTTCAAATATGTGTTTTAACATTGCAAAGTGCAGGTCCAAAATGGAAAAACAGTGAAAAGAGGAAAAGTGCAATCCCATTTACTTGACAGTGAACTATTTACCATTTGTACTTGCCTAATACCTTTGTGCAGGGCAAATTGGATTCCTTCTTGTCTCTAATGTTGTTTATATTCATATGCTTCTATTGTAATTGGAATTTTGCAAAAAAAAAGTGCTTGTGGAAGGCAAAAGTGTAAAATTGTCAAATGTTGCATTTCCTTTGTGTGCATATCATGAAAATCTTGTTCTTCTCTTTGTGAGGTTTAAACCTTTTTGGTTATGGCCTTGTTAGCCAACAGCAAGGTAGAAATAGGTGTCTTTGAATCATTTTGAGGTTCCCAAGCTTGAAATGTGGTTTTTGACAACAAACCCTTCCAAAAACCCTCCTTTTATGCCCATTTTTGGGACAGTCACGGAGAAGGATCTAGGGACCCCCAAACTTGATGAATCTTCAAGAACCCCCAAAAGGGTATCCAAAAATATGATCCTTTCAGTCTGGAAGTCCATCACTTGAACAAGGTGAGCACAAAACCCCAAAAGGAGGGCTAATTGCTTGTAACCTTTTTAGGCCTTAAAATTGAATTTTGGTCAAATCGGGTACACAAATGGTGAATGAAAAGCACAAAAGACATCAATGTCAGTTGAAACAAGTTGTCCTCACATGAATTTGACACCTTTTGTGCGATAGACTCCAAGAACATAGTTTTAGCAAGCCAGAGTGGTTATGGGGTTGAAGCCCTTCAGCATACAAGAAGTCTTGTCTTAGGGAGGTGAAACAAGAGGAAGTTTCAAATGGTCTATAACCTTGGCACTCTGATTACAACAACAATTCCTTGAAATCAGTAGGGACCTATTCTTAGACTACAAACAAGTCACTTGAGCATTCCTTTTGCACTCCCCTCCCTATCAATGAATATGGTGTGCTCTTAAGTTTGGAATGGCCAAGCCTCAAGCTTGGTCAATTTAAACCAAAATGCTAACTCTTTGGAAAAGTTGTTACAAAAAGAAGTGCCAAGTTGCCCTCATTTTTGTTGTTCACTCCTATGACCTGTGTGTTTTTTTCTCCTTAGACCCACACTTGCAATCAAAGGAATCCATTTTTGCTCCTCAAACCTACACGAGAGAGAGCGAGCGAGAGAGAGAGAGAGAGAGAGAGAGAGAGAGAGAGAGGTACACATGGAGGGAGCGAAACACCTAGGGAAGGAGATAGAGGTAAGGGGGGAAAGAGAAGATAATGAGATTTCATAAAGGGAGAGAGGTAATGGGGAAGGGAGAGAATTAGAGAGAGAGAGAGAGAGAGAGAGGGGGGGGGGGGCGGGGAAGGGGGAGGGAGAGAACTAGAGAGGGGACAGATAGAGAGGTAAGAGACTTAAAGGGGAAGAGATAAGTGTGCTACCTAGATAGGGAGAAAGGGGTGAGTTAGAGGGAGATAGAGAGAGGTGGGTAATGAAACGTGGATAGAGAGGGAGAGAGAAATCTAGAGAGGGGAAAGAGAGGGTGGCAAGCAAAAGTGATTAAAAGAGACAATGTCGAGAAAGAATAAGAGAGTGGGCTAATAGGGAGATATAGATGGGGGTAAGGATGGAGGAGGGGATAGAGAGGGAGAGGGGAAGAAAGGGAGGAAGAGACCTATAGAGGGGAGGGAGGAGAAGTGGAGGGACAAAAGAACAAAGAGAGAGGAGCAAGAAGGGATGGACTAAGAGTAGACATAGAGGGAACAAAAAGGGACAAGATAAAGAGGTGAGCAAAGAGAGAAGATAATAAGAGAGTTCATAAAAGGAGAGGGGTGAGGGGTGAGGGAGAGAACTAGAGAGGAGACAAATAGGTGAGACCTAGAGAGGGGAAGAGAGATGAGAGACCTAGATGGTTAGAGAGGGGTAAGATAAAGAAGGGAGTAGATAGAGGTGGGTAATGTGTGTGTGTGTGAGAGAGAGAGAGAGACAGATGTGTGTGCATGTACATTTGTAGTGAAAAGGAACATTTGCACCCCTTGTCTCAATCTCATCAAGTTCAAAAGTAGATTGGGCCTTTCCGACTTCATTGACACTATAAGGTACCACCATTTGGGCCATCTCTAGCAAGATCTTCTATCAAGAAAAAACCTTTTGCATTATTAATTTTTAGTTTTTGTTTACTTTGAAGGATTAGTTAAGCAGGGGTTTCTAAAAGAACAAATTGTGGTATTTATTTTATTTATACAAGAAACTCAAAATTTGTACCCTTCAATTTTAAAAGAAAACTAGGTCTTTCCAACTTCATAGAGACCCTAAGGTACCACCATTTGGACTATGCTCTAGCAAATTTCCTATCTATCAAGAAATAGACTTTTGCCTTGTTAATTTTAAGTTGTTGATACTTCCAAACCCCACACACACCTGCCTTAAAATGAAGTCCTATTTACAAAATTTCCTAACACAAAAAGTCCTAAAGTAAATAGTTTGCATCTAAAGCATAAACTAAACTGCATCAATCATTATAAATGGTCTTTAATGTGCATCTATATTTCACTAACTATTAATGCAAACAAGAGTCTTAAAATTCGCTTAAAATAAACTCTTTAACACCAAAGAAACCACCGGAACTCTTCATAAGGCTCAAAAGTGAACCAATTGAAAGCCACTAAATGGACTTGCAAGAGTTGATATGAACATTTTACCAAGAGGCCACGGTTAATCCTTTCATTTTCCATATGTGATTCTAATCCTAGCAAAGATCCCCTTGCCATTTTAATGATGTAATAAAAGTCGCAACTACATGTCTTCTTGTTTTCAATCTAGATAATATCCGACTTGTTAGAGGTGCAGTTTTGGCGTAAAGAGCCATAACTATAATGTTCTAAGAAAACCACGGTCAGTGAGATTAACCAAGGTCATCACGAGGTCGAACCTAACTAGAAATTCTATCAGAGTTCATTCAACATTCTACAAAAACAAGGCCATAATATGAAAGAGTACACAGTACTATAAAGGAGAGTAGAATTCTAAGTAGTTCAGCCCTACGTGCTTTTGTATCCACACAACAACATGCTAAAACTTACATCAAGAAATAACTCAATTCAAGAAAGACAAGGCAGACATGCATAAATCTAGTCTGCCACGGAAACATATACACTTCAGCCAACTCTTTTCAGATTGTTGCAGATTATCAGCAAGGACATTTAATCTGTGATAGCAGGAGAGGTATTTTATGAAGGAAGAAATACCATTATACTAATATTCACAACACAAAACTATTACTAGAGGTTTAGAATTGAACTCCTCTAGAATAGGATATTTTGCCAACCATTGACCATCAGAAAGATCTAACTAGCTAAATATAGACAACAGTTGAACACAATATCCCTTTTAATAATAAGTTTACAATTCTCTGAGTAACTTGAACAGATTTTAGTTAAAAAATAGATAACATCAATGTTCTCCAATGCACATATCCTACAAGGTTTACGCAGAATTTATTCAAGCCTCAAATTGGTGTGAGTCCGACTACACCTGCAAATGACATTGACAACCACACAATTTAGCAAGAAAGAAGAATAGCCACAAACATTTAAACAAATCCTCAAAGCGAGTCAAATTGGGAGTTACAAAGAAACAAAACATTTCTTATGCATTAGTTTACAAACTTGACTCGCTAATCAAAGAAGAGAAAAAGACTAGCATATGGAACAGGCAACTTAAATTTGGTGAGTGATGATTGATTAAATACAAAAGCTAGCTCAGAGTATGACTCCAACCACAGATCATATGATATGCCACTAGAGGAACTTGGGAAATTTATCCGGATACTTTCAAATCAAATGCCATTTAGTGGATACTTTCAAATCAAATGCCATTTAGTTCAAAGTAGTAAACAGAGAAGTCGAATATGTAGTTCTGCAGAAAAAGTATCTTGCATTCCTCTTCTCCCATTTCATATCATTTAAAAGTTCAATTTAGTTTGCCTATCATGATACACGTGAACTATCTGATTCTTTTTTAGATTGATATCTCCTAGTAGCAATGGAAACTATACTTCCTATTTACATGTTTGCATTCTAGCCATATATTTAGCTTCAGCGCCATGTACATTATATGATTATTTCTTGGAACACTAGCTAACTGCAGCATTAAATAGACATACCCATAATCAACCTTCAACTCTACATCTTTAGGCCAATATATATAGTGGACAAAACTTTAGGCTTCTGTGTTTTTCGTCAATTTTTGAAAATACTTCTATTTTATTTTTGAGCTCAAGAATGTTCCCCAATCTCTATTCGCCAATGATATTGAACTTCAACATAACATTTCATTTGAGATTGTTCTCACAACAGAGAAATCTTATATTTATTCATGTCATTGTGTCAATTATCAGCATTTTGTTATCTGCATATGATAAAGATAACAAAATTGTAATTACAGACCATCGTCTGATAATAACAACTATTTTTTCCTTCCCTTTTAAACATAGCCCACTAGTTGCTTTAATTCCATTCAAGACTGACATCCATTCAAGACTGACACCGTTGCTTTCAGTTATAAGCTAAAGCAAAGACCGACAGTATCCTAATTTAAGTTCTCTGTGATCCATTAAAGTGTCCCTTCAAAATGAATGCCTGTAATGTCCCCTGCTAGGACTACCTGTTTACCATGTATCATTATACATTATTATGCATGATTATGCCTTAATTCAGATTATTATGCTAGAGACAATTAATTGTTCATAATAAATCAATTATTATTGTATTGATGCCTCATCCTTACTTCTTTCCTAACCCTAATCACCCAATTTGGGATGGAATTACTCCGCCTCTCCCTACACAAACCAACCTATTAGCGAAAGGAAAGGTTTAAGGTGAGATCATTATAATAGTCTTTCATGTATTATAAATGTATGTGTTTTGATATACATATATATAAGTACGTTCCTGTCTATATATTAATATATATACAGTAAACATATACCCATATCCATTATTACTTCATATAATGGATAATTATATTTATTTATTATTCACCTATATTTATCACTTAAATTAGTAACTTATATTTATGAACCATAATGCATACCCCAATTAATGCAGATTGCAATTTATAATAATTCAGATTCTTGATTGATCTGCTCTTCCAGCTCTAATCGATCTCTTCCTTTTTTCAGTTTATTTCCTTAATACCTTTTCATTCCTTTCTCCTTTTCCAGTTCCATGCTGGGAACGTCTCTTTATAGTCTTCCACAATCAATGTAAAGACATGATCCTTCCAGAGGTCACACATATTTAGGGAGACGTGTCTGTTGTTAGCAGTGATTGGTAAAGGAACAATCAGCAGGGACAGCTATTTGTCTTTACTAATGACTAAGGTCAAATGCACCCCTTCTCTTATCACATTTGCTAATGCTAACCACTTCTAGTTTCTAACCGATCAGATTATACATATATATATATATAATAAATAACAAGTGTCATTGATCAAATGTAATTAAATATTATTAATATCTTGATTAAATAGGTAACAATCATCATTGATCAAATACAATTAAATATTATTATTATGAAAAACATATCAAACTGAAATGGAGAGATGACAATGGCTGTCATTCGAAAGCACCATTAGGTGGCAATTCTGGCTTTATATTACTCATTAATTCAATCTACATGATACCTTGTAATAATTTATTTCCAGTCAACAGATTCATGCATAGAACTCAAAACATTCCCAAATGCTAGGGCTCTTCTTCTATTGCATTCAACTTTCATTAACATACTTATCTAATATATCTTTTTTCATTCTAAATCGTTCAATCATGCACCCAAGGAATATTAGATAGTCCTTTTTTAACTTTTCCAGTTACCTATTTTGCCTTATGGATCTTCCCAGTGTAGATTGCCGATACCCATGCTCTTTCCCTCCAGCCTACAAAAACTTCAAACCAGATTTCCATACTCGTCAATCTCTTCACATGCCTTTTGCACATCAACATCTAGTCCCAACTTCTTTGCATTTAGTTTCTTGTAACCTTCACTATGCCCTCTAGTGTTGTGTCCCCACCAAGTTTTAGATTGGAGCACTTATAGAGATCAGATAGCAGCTTTTATTGGATTGCAGCCATTAAAAAGTGTAACATAGGCAATGCAAATACAGAAGCACCAAGATTCCCAGCAATTCCTAAAAAATATAAAAGCATTTAAATAAAATTAAATTATCATTGGCACCGACTCCTAAAGGCATTCAATTTAAAATTAAATCAACAGTTCAAGACAGCGATTAAGGATGAAAGGTTGTAATCTCTCAAAGGGCAATAATTGTGAAGGATTGTGTCTCCCTCAATAATAGCATATGAAGGGGAGATCATGTCTTGCAAAGAGATCATCATTCGAGCATTCACACATCAATCCATCAAGAAAAATCAATCAACAAAGATCAATCAAGCAATCACCAATAAATCTATCAATCCATCAAGTAATCAATCTTCAATTTGAACAAGTGACTTCTAAATGGGGAAGACGAAAACTCCTCCAAGTTCACAAGAGATTAAGGACGAAAAGCCTTATTGCTCTTATCAAGTTTGGACGAAAACCCAGATCTTGATCAAGAGGACAAAAACCCTTGATATTCCCACTGCTGAGTTAGGGACAAAAAACCTCTTCAGCAGATTTGAAAGCATTTCCAAAAAATTCAAGATATGATTTATTTTCAAAATTATGTCATGATTTATTGATCTCAATATTATAATAAATTCATAATTTTTGACCAAGCCATATCATTTTGAGTAAGGATTATTGTTTTAAGGCAAAATAAGGAATATGCTAAAAATGGACATTACAATTGGTATCAAAGCATTTGATCCTGCCAGCCTGCGAATTTAAAAAAGTAGTATATGCAATTTTGCCAAAGAGCTTAATGAGCCTTGGAAAGAGAAGGAACAAAGTAGAGGCAACTAGCAACCAAATTATAGGTAATAAAATGGGTGATCATGAGGTAAATCAAGAGAGTGAAATGAAAGCTTATGTGCAGCGACAAGAACAAACAACACAATTGCTTCTGCAAACACTTCAAAATATGAATAATACAATCAATTCTCTAAGGCCTGCAAAAACCCATGGAAGAGATGTTAATTCAAACCATTCCGAAAATAACAATGGGACTCCATTGAGATCATCACCTAGACTATCATGGCCTACATTCTTACCTAGAGACAAGCAGTCACGAGAAGAAGAAGAACCAAACATGGCAGCAAAGGACTTTGATGAATGCATACACACATGTTCAAGACTTGATCCAAACCTTAAAAGACAAATTCCATTTAGAGAATATTATAATGCAAGATCAAGAAACACCTCAAGAGGAGAAAGAAGACAGCCCAACAAAAATTAAGTAAGATTACTCTCCCCACTTTTGATGGTTCGGGGAAAGGTCATTGTTGTTGAACACTCCTAGATGCTGAGAGGGGAGGGGAGGGGAGAGGTGGGTGTGAATCAACATATATTACAACTTAACCAAATCAACCAATCAATTATCATTCATTTCATTTACCACATGTGCAGAAGTAAAGAACTAAAAAACACAGTAGCAATCATACATGAACACCTAGATTAACCAATGAGGGAAAAACCACGGTGAGAAATATCCCACTATATGAAAAATACACTACAGTGTTTTAGGCTCAAGGCCAAGGAAGCTCACTGCTCCTGATAGGGACTTGCAAAACTAAGGCGCACAAACTCAGAGCAAGATACAAGAGACTTGCATTACTGAGATGCACAATCTCAAGGCAAGATACAATAGTGACTTGTAGACACTAAAGATCACTTCTTCACGACAAGATACAAAGCATCTAAGATTACAATATCAATATGATTGAACTGCAGAGAACCGCATCTTCTGATATGCTAATTATAGTCCATTGTTAATACACATCTGAAACTGCCTTCATTACCACTCAACTGCACTTGCACACCTTCGCACCTGTACAATATCATTTAATCACACCACATACACCTTTATTTTTTCACAAGCTTCAAAATGATTTCATCCTTTATATTCAGTCAGCCCAAAAAACAATCTTCAAGGCAATGCAGAAGGCGAAGCATCACACCATGTTAGCACACCTTTCAATCCATCCCAAATCAATGCCTATAGATCCGCACAAACTGAAACATCATAGGACGGCTCCAAGAGATAAAATTGTTAATGCCTTCAAACCAAGCTAACTCAAAACGTGATATAGACCACCAGCAACACTTGCCAATTATATCCAAACCATCGAACCACACCACCAAAATATTGAAGGCAGATGAATGCAATACATTCCTACACGTTGTCACTCTATCACTGCACAAGCCGATACACAAACCAACATAACCTTAATTGTAGATCAAATGAGATATGTGCGGCATTTACATCCACCAACATCATATTACAACCGCAAGAACTGATGCAGCAATGCGCCACAGTGCGGACCAAAATTCAAAGCATACCCTAACAGACTGTCCATCGGAACAGTCAAACTTAGTCAATATTAACTGCACACCACTGAGATCATCTCCAAAGCTCCAGAAAAGCCATAATACAACTAGATATACCATCTGAATCATCCACAATCAACTTCCACACATCTGCATGAACACTAAAGCAATTCTCTCTTACTGCACTAACTGAACATGTATCCAGACCAGAGATATCAACAACTTTGACAACTGAACACACATCCGGACCAAAGATATCAACAAGTTTGACATCAATGACAGCACAAGCTCATATTTGGCATTGATCCAAAAACTAGATACCTTTCTCTTAGGCCCGTGACGGAAGACGAAGCCATTAAATTTGCCATTCTTCACTTAGAGGGAATAGCACATGAATGGTGGCATCATGGGCTAGTTACATGAGGACATCATCTAATTGTAACATACACCGACTTCACACAAACACTCATCAAAGTGTTTGATACGAAAATCCCAAATATGCATCTTAAGGAGTTAACACAACTAAGGCAAAGGGGTATAGTGGAAGAATATGTAACAGAATTCCAAAGAATCTCAATCATGGTGCCAGATATTATTGAAAATAGACTCAAGTTTTTATTTATCAAAGGACTCTCTGAATTACTTAGGAGATAGGTCCAAGCTTTTGAACCATCATATCTACACGATGCTATTTGAAGGGCTTTAAATTTGGAAGACTCCACACCTAAAAACAAGACCTATCCCAAGAATATACCATTAGGGTCAAATAAGCAACCCTTTTACAAGGATAACTGGCAACCAATGGCATTACCTCCTCAATCCAACATAGCAGAAGAAACTGAGAACAAGCTTAGAAAGAAGAAATTGTGTTTTAATTGTAGGGAACAATGAGAGTCGATTTATCAATGTTCCAAGAAGGGACAAGTTTAATCAGTTGGCAAGGGAGGATAACTTGTTAAGGAAATAAACAAATTAATCCAAGTTAAGGAAGGGTGAGGTTATGAAGGAAGGGTGCGATTATCACATGATTAAGTTAATGTTCCTCTATTCCATTTCTTGTTTTACTAGGAATTGTGATTTTAGGGCAAAAACAAGGGCATTTACAAAAAGGGGAGATTAAACTTAGTTTGTGGAAGATTTATTGTTAAGACCATAATTTGAGGACTTGATGAGTACTCGACAGGACTTGCCCGACTTGCAAGTCTTGTGGTTGGTCGAGTCAAGTCTACAAGGAAATCTTGAGCCAACTCTGCCGAGTACAAGGCCGAGTCCTAGTCCAGTCCTACTCCAAGACTCCCAAGTCTTAGGGTCGGACTCTTGAGTCCTGGGCCTAGACTCTTCTGGTGCCTAAAAAATAGACATAGTGAGTGAAATTTCAAATTTTGGGAGGCATATGACAGGTGTAAAGTTTGAATTATGACAAATTCATAGTCCAATTAGACTTCTATATTGTCTAAATGCATTGATTTTTTTTTGTGTAATTATGAGTTTCTTTTGTCGAGTACATGTCGAGTCTTGAGTCTGAGTCAAAATTTTGGGCTGCCATGTCAAGTCCGAGTTATCAAACTTTGGTTAAGACCAACCATAACAGTCTAAGACTCTTCTTGAACCAAAAAGGATCTAAATGATAGACAACAGAAATGGGTTATCAAGTTTCAAGCCTATGATTGGAATATTGAGCACATGAAGGGAAAGAATAGTGTTGTGGCCAGTGCTTTATCATGAAGACCTCACTTATGCCCTATGACAGATATTTTTGCGGATTGGAAAAATTCAATACCAGTTGAATGAGCCAAGGATGCATTGGCTAATGATATATTAAAAAGCCAAATACAAGATAACAAGTAAAAGGTGGTGGAGGAGCTCATTCTATACAAAGACTGAATATATCTCATCCCAAGATCGAAAATGAAAGAAAACATTTTGAGATTTTTAAGGCATACCATGATACTCCATTGGCAGGTCATCAAGGTTACTATAAAGCATACAAGCAGGTGAAAGATTTCCTTGGAAATGCCTCAAAGAGAATGTTTTGAAGCATATCAGGGAATGTATGGTTTGTCAAAGAAACGAGATTGAGCAAACATTTCCAGCTGGTTTGTTACAACCCTTACCCATACCAGATAAAAAATGGGAGAATATTTTGATGGACTTCATCATAGGGCTTCTAAAAGTACAAGGAAAGAATTGTAAATCTGTGGTAGTGGATAGACTAAGTACACTCATTTTTATGCCATATCTTTTGAATATAGCGCACCACAAGTAGCTGATCTCTTCTTTAAAAGAAATCTTCAAACTACATACCCAAAACCATCGTAAGTGACAGAGATAGTAAATTCCTTAGTTTATTTTGGCATTAACTCTTTAAGTTGGCTGAATCAAAACTTACGCCAAGCACTAGCTACCACCCACAAACAAATAGACAAACCAAAATTGGAAATAAGTGGCTTAAAGGGTATTTGCAAAATTCTCATAGGGCAACAAACAACATGGGTCAAATGGTTACTCAATGCACCATATGATTAAGAGGCAGTATCATTTAAGGATTTGATTCTTACAGAGAGCAGAGTCCCTGTAGCAAGAGACTTGATGCAACAAAGTGTGGATGTTTTAAACACACTCAAAGAAAACTTAAAACATGCCCTGAATCAACAAAAGATATATGTTGATCATCATAGATCTAAAAGAACATTTGAAGTTGGAGGCTTAGTTTTCCTAAGGTTACAACCTTACAAACAATCTTCCCAAACCCTTGATATTGCCACTACTGTGTTAAGGACGAAAACCTTTGATTTAGCAGATTGGGAAGCATTTCCCAAAAAAATTACAAACGTGTGGGAGAATCTCACACTTGTTCAACCAGCCAATGATTGATCAAGTCAAATGATGAGTTGGAGAGTGATGGAGACCTATGCATGCTACAAATTGTATGGGCATTTGAGAATGGACACTTGTCACATAATGACAAGTTTGAGGATTTGAAAGAAAATTAAATTGGAGAAAATGCTAACGAAGGTTAGTAAATGGATTAATTAATTGATTGATTAAGATTTGAAGAATTATTAAATGGAGGCTACGGGTGAATTAAATAAATTAATTAATCTTATAAGAAAGGGGAAACATATTAATCAAGTCAATTACTTGGCTCATAAATAAGTCCAAAGAGATAGGGCAATAGATCTAGCATAATAAAGCTTTTTATCATCCCTTATTTCTAGGATAAATAGTTCTATGAATTTAGCTTAAAAATGGAAGAGATCAAGGCATATTTATTTCAAAGGAAAATAAAAACAAAGCTAGTTCACAATTAGTAATTTCCACCATGTACCAATCTCCATAGAATTGCAATAATGAGTCATGAAACAATAAAAGTTATACAAAAGACTAAAATATTCTAACAACTCATCTCTAAAGGCCCAAAAGAGTTCTAAAGAGTGTGGCATGGTTATTGATTAGATATCCTATGGGGTTACAAAATTAATTTTCGGATTTTTACTGAATGATACGTTGAGCTGCTAGGGAGGACAACAATTTAATTATCATTTTTGGGGCTGCCTACTGCAGTGGACTCACACAGCTCTAAGAATGTCATTGCATTTTGTTGGGAAATAAATAGGTTCAATAACAAAGATTGTGAAGATCAATTTTTATCCAATAAACTAATTAAAGGATGAGATACAAGGCTTAGATAGTGTTGATGTGTATTTTGTACACGACCAAACACAGAATAAAATACCTAAAGGTACCTTATCCTCTCTTGAATAAAGCTCCCGAATGCTGAAGATATCGCAGAAGGATCAATCGGAGAAGCTTCAAGGTTCCTGTTATGTAGGATCTCTGCTCGTGGATAAGCTCTTTGTGGTATGATGTGATTTTGCTGGAATCACAAGGGAACTTACACTTGACGACCTAAACGTCTGATTCACTTTGAATATTGCTGGAACACAGGATTTCACTAGCCTAGACTTTTTGAAAAAAGGAAAAAAGGATGAGGGCAAGGAAAAGATCTAATTCTGATACTAAGAAATGTAGGAGCAATGATTGATTTTTGATGAAATTCTAACTAAGTCTTGTTTTGACATCCTAGGACCATCTCCACAAGGTTAGTGCAATCTTCGGAGGAAAGCTTTATGATGTTCAGATCATCGCTATAAGCATAGACACCATCAAGTTGATGCATATCAGTGAAGAAGCGACAATTGAAGTTAAGCTTAAGCTGAATGATTCCAGTTGACTACACAAGGCAAGTCTGCAATCAACAAACTGCTAGTAGTATGGATATACAAATTTCACCATCAATCAAACACATTTCTTCCACTCATCTAATAACATGAAATCAAATCTGAGAAGTATAAAGACCATGCAAATTGTTGAATCGACCCATAGATTTCACCATTTCTTCAATGAAGTTTTACAAGTCTTTTACAACAACATCTTGGCAACAATCTTTGCCTTCTCTTGCTATTCTACTCTAATTGCTATTCTATCAACTGACCATTCACTATTAGCTAACTATTCACCTACCATCAACTATTGACTAACTATTAGCCTTTACAAATGAGGAGCCAGGGCTTATATAGTGCCCTCAATACAACTCAATGGCCAAGATTTTACAATGAAACCCTAATTAGGGTTTGTTACAACAAACTCAATTCTGGTCAATGAAATAATTGCATTATTTGGACACATGTCTTCTCTAGAATATTCGACCAATGGAGAACTAGGGTAGGTACATCGAAGTTTGTGCCATCTCCCATGAGTCAGGTACATTGAATTTGGACACGCTGAGGTGGACCAACACGACTAGAGGAGTGATGACTGGGATGCCACCTTGTCCGACACTTGGTTGATGTTCAATTTGATGATGTTTAGAAGCTGACTTTAATTAACTCTTCTAAAACTATTGGCTTCTTCAACGGACCCTTGCTTTAACCTCGTTTGTCTTTGATGTGCAGGATGGATGGTGTACCTTTCCTTCAAATGCTGGACTGGAAGAGGTCGTCCTTGATGATGCTAGGCTGGAGAAGGTCGTCCTTGTTGATGTCGGACTGGAGAAGGTCGTCCTTGTTGATGTCGGACTGGAGAAGGTCGCCTTTTAACTGCAAGACAAACAAAAAGATGATTAAGGACACATGATAAATTCATTTCAACATAGCATTTTCAACTTAAATCATCAACGAAAAGATATCAACATGAAACTAGCCCAAGATTTTCTCCAAGAACAGACCCTACAAGAATTTCGCTCTGGACCCTTTGGAAGGGTCAGGAGCGAAATTCCAACTTTAGCTCAAAATTCACATTTTTGAAGGTCAAACATCTTTCCAAGGCATTCCAAATAGCTTTTCTCACCCTAGTCTAGGCCCGACTTAGCACAAAATTTGGAGAAAAGGATGGTTTTAGTGTTTTTCGCTCTGGACCCTTCGGAAGGGTCAGGAGCGAAATTCTCGTTTGGCTTCAAAATTTGCATTCTTGGCGACCAAAATTCACTCTAAGGCAATCCAAATGACTTCTCTCACCCTTGTCCAGGTTTGACTTTGTTCAAATTTTGGAAGAAAAAGATGGTTTTTAGGATTTTCGCTCTAGACCCTTTGGAAGGGTTAGGAGCGAAAATCATTTTTAGGCTCAAATCCTTCATCTTTCATGGTTTCTAGCAACTTAAAGTCACTCTCAGGGGCAACTTCTCCTTGAATTTGCCTTAGCCCACACTTGATCTAGCAAAAAATTGATAGCAAAGAGAGGTTTTGAGAAAATTCGCTCTAGACCCTTTGGAAGGGTCAGGAGCAAAAATCTCATTCTTGACCCAAAATCATCATTCTTTCAACTTGAAACGTCTTTGCAAGGTAGAATCTCATCCTTCATTGCCCTAGGAACAAGGTTTCATTTCCAAGAAAGGTTAAAAAGTAGGCTTATAAGGAATTTCGCTCTAGACCCTTTGGAAGGGTCAGGAGCGAAATTTCCTTTCCTGGCTAAAATCCTTCATTTTCACAACTTCCAAACACTCTCAAAGGCAAGATCATGTCCATTTCCCCTTTCAACATGCTTTGGACATCACAATTTGGTCAAATAGGGAAGGAAATGAGGTCTAGGAGGATTTTCGCTTTGGACCCTTTGGAGGGTCAGGAGCGAAAATCATGATTTGGGCTTGATTCTTCCTTTTTTCAAACTTCAATCTTCTCCTGGAGGCAAATATAGATTGTTTTCCACTTGAGGAACCAGGTTTTAAGCCCATTCAAGGTAGCAAATGAGGATTATAGTGAATTTCGCTCTGGACCCTTTAGAAGGGTCAGGAGCGAAATTCCTAATCTTGGCCAAAATCCTTCACATTTCTACGTTCCATCACCTCAAAAGGCAGAGACATGTTATTTCCTTCCCAAATTCACCCATGGAACAAGGTTGGTATCCAAAACAAGGGAGCAAATGAGGCTTATGAAGAATTTCGCTCTGGACCCTTTGGAAGGGTTAGGAGCAAAATTCCTATTTTTGGACAAGATCCTCACTTTTCAAAACACTTCTCAAGGCAAGAACACATCAAGACTCACACACAAAGCCTAATAAACCAACGCCCATCCAAAACAAGGAAGGAAAATGAGAGTTATAAGGATTTTCGCTCAGGACCCTTTGGAAGGGTCAGGAGCGAAATTCCTCTCCCAGGCTAGAATCCATCATCCCAAGGTCTAAAATCTCCTCTCCAAGGCAAAGTTGCATCAAACCTTTTCAATTATGCCTCAAAAGTCTACAAACTTGGTCAAGCTAAGGAGAAAAGTAGAGGAAATAAGAATTTCGCTCTGGACCCTTTGGAAGGGTCAGGAGCGAAATTCACCTTAGGCCATGATCCTGACTTCATTTTTTTGCATTTCTTCATTCAAACAAGTGCTTTTGCCTTCATTCAAGCCCGGGAATGCTTTAGTTCTAGGTTTTGGTCAAAGTAGAATGTCTTATGGAGAATTTCGCTCTGGACCCTTTGGAAGGGTCAGGAGCGAAATTCGCTTTGGACCCTTTGGAAGGGTTAGGAGCGAAATTTGACATTTTGGACTCTCCGTCAGGATCATTTTATGGAATATAACATTTAAGTATAACTTAAAGTTATATTCCATATATACTTTCAAGATGTTTGAGAGTGGTTTCGGACCTCCAGGAGTTATATTGCAAAATCTAGTTTTTGGAGGATTCTTCAGTTTTCCAGACTTAGTCAAATTTCAGGATCAGGACATTCCAGACTTAGCCAAATTTCAGGATCAGGACATTCAAAACTTAGCCAAATTTCAGGGCATTTGAAGATCAGGATGACATTTCAGACTTCATCACTCACCAACTCGACCTAGCTCGGACCTTCAAGAATGATATCCACTCACAAAGCAAGACACAATTAGCAACGAGAGCAAAACCAGGCCCTAAGGAAGACTCAAAAAAACCCTAATTCTGGGGCCCTGTGGACTCACCCTGGCTCAAGCAAAGCCTGTAATCCAACGATCCCCTCGACAGCACTCATCCTGCAAAGGCTAACAGACAAAACCCTAAAAGACCTAGAAAACAAACCCTAGAAAGCAAAAAGCAGGGGTCCCCATTTGCAATGGGGCGATGTGTGAATACGTCACAACAGATAGATACAACATGAAAACTCGAAACTCATATGCAAATCTGAAATTTAAGTTGCCTTAATGTGGAAAACCATGATTAGATCCTTCTTCTTTATGATGTCAAAAATCAGTGTATATATAACGCTTAATAAACCTTATAACATCAATAAATAATGATAATATCAAAATAAGATAGCAGCAATAAGGCATAAATCAGCAACATAAGATCCATGCATAACACAAGATTTACGTAGAGAAAATCTTGAGGGAAAAACTCCACCAAGAAGAGAGGCCAAGCTTGCATTATCAACAATAAATGTGCTTACAATACAATCACTTTCATTCTCCTCTTTGCCTCCACCATAGCAACACCTATGCACATGTGAACAACCTCCTTATGCCTCCCACCTGTCTTCGTTCCTACAAAAAACTCTACATTCAACTATTTCTCATTAATTCTACATTGAAATGGCTGAATTTATAGAATGGCAAGAGCTTCAAAACCACCAATAAAAATGAACAAAGAATCCTCTTCATTCCTCACGACCACAACCCTTGGAATGCCTCCACAGAACTCGAAAAGACACCAGTTTTGGATACAATACTTTCCCTCCAACTTGGGCATCTATTCTTGCAAGATAAACATTACATTAAATGCAATAAATGACGGAACATCAAGAGACACATGTTGCCTCTTCCAATCTCCCACTTGGAGAAGCCCATAAGTCACTCGTTTGTCCACTTCCCAAGTCATTAAATATCTTATTCTAGATGTCCATTAAAGGTCAAACCGGAAAACAATAATAGATAATTGTGTTCACAAACCATTTTTACTGCTGCTAGTGGAACCCAAGGGTGAATGCATTACAAACAATAGTGAAAATTAAATATTACAAATTATTTTTCCAATACATCCTAAGTGCCTTAGGAAACTTTCCAAGGATGTGGAAATCATGTAATAGGATTTACAAGGTAGATGGCACCTTAATCCTAACATTCTCCCACTTGACGTCATGCATTGTAAATACACACATAGGAATCAGAGACAAAGCAGAAACCATCCCTTAGCCATCCATGTACCATTTGAATCTTCACCATGCTCTCATACTCCAACAAGACAACTGCAAAAGCAACCATGATAACCACCATCAAGCAAAAAATCCCTCACATCCTCCAACATGCCAAGGTGAACCATATAAGCTATCACTGAAACCTGCACCAATTTCTATATGAACATAAGCAGATTCAAATGATAACAAAGGCTCCGAGTAAATGCCATGCTCATACCACCTAGAATAGCAACCACCGCAAATTGCAATCCACTCAAGCTAACTATACCTCAAACCAAGGTATACCATCATAGATAAAACTTCATGCCATCAACATATCAACTCTAGATCTGCAATCAAGTCTCTGCATATCCAACCTCCTATCTCAAAACAACATTCCAATGTACAAATGACCACAAACAAGGCCAACTAACTAGTTTGCATCACCACTAAAATAATCTTGTGGATATAAACAGCCCACATCTGAATTATCCCACTACAAGAAAATGGGTAGCTAATCCATTACCTGCATAAGTCGTAGATCCAAATCCAATGAAACATGCAAACTCATTATCACGTCAGTAATCAACAAACCAAGATATCACAAACGATAATGAGACATATCCAGAAACTCCCACTGCATGAATAATGTCAAATCTGAAAATAGATCAAAGTATACGAAGTCTATTTGCAGTACTTCACGTAGAAGATGTGGCTAACTCCTCTATTACATAGTGTCAAGGAAACGTATATTGATATGCAAAACTTGCAACCAAAAAAGCTGCAACACCTCTCTCACCACCAATCTCCATAGCTCTCCCAAGTTATTCACACTCAACCATGTGAATACAAACATCCAAGAAGAAGAACAAGACCAAAAAGAGACCCTGCAAATCAAATCATATCCTTGTTCTACACTAACATGTACCAGCTTGTGTAATGTAAGATCTCCTTCACCATTCCCAAACTAAAAGGATTTCAACATCTAACATTTGAATCAAATGAAACATGGCAGCAATAAATGTAAACTTCTCATACTGAAAGTAGATCAAACCAACCATAACAAAGGGAATAAGCCCAAAGCCACAGACCATTTCGTGTACCTCTCCAAAAATTCCTCAAAACTATATCCATAGCTTACGACCAACAAGAAGAAGAACAACAGAAATTCATAAAACCATGCATCTTCTTCTCAATAAGTCCTCAAAACTTCTATATTCAAGACTTACATGCATGAGAAAACAAGATACAAATTAAGAATGCGACTGATAACCAAATGGGCAATACCTCTCAAATCATTCACCTTCCAAGTAGACCAAGAGTGGGAAACAAGATTGCCATGAGCACACAACACCAAGCAATAAAGCTTGCAATAAATGGCAATCCTCTCTTCATGTCCATAATGGATTCACATCCATAACCAAGTGTAGGATACTCAGTATTTCTGCTGAAATCCTCATCACAGAGTAACCATCTCAACACACGATCCCAAAATATATATGAGATTCCATTGCCTCACCCAACTCTCTTGAGTCACCATGAGCACCCTTCAATCAATCCATGCTAACTTCAAATGCAACCTTGCAAAATCATGAAGCTCCAAGCAAACGATTAATACTCAAAATCAAAGAGAAACAACAGCACCTCACTAAAGACTGAGTCCTCCATGGCACCACGATGTCACCATCTCCAAAACACATGAAGATAACCATCCATCATTAAATGATGAATCCACATCACTGCCAACCCTCCCACTGAGCTATGTAACCAAGCTCTCCAAGCATCATGATAACAATACCCTAACTGAAGATCCTTTGTGGCCCCAACACAATCAAAGAAATCAACGGGAGCTCCCAAAGAGGAGTCAAACCATGATCTCCATACCAAGAATATACATAACATGACATCTTTTGTCAATAGAACCAAAGATGTCAACTTCTCATTGCAATCTAAAGGCAAAATCTAAGAGCTCCACATGACACCAACACCTATTGCAAAAGATTTTCATCCATCTTCTAATCAAAGATCGTCCATGCCTCACAATACACTACAACAACAACATAGAACCAAAAACTTGAAACAAAGAAGATAGAACACATTATGTAACTGCATAAAGCTCACATTGAAAGTGACATCGAGTTATACATGGCATCATAAACATTATTACCAAAACTCCACTAAAAGTGAACAGAGCTTCTCATGCACCATAATCTACTGCTAAGATTCAAATGAACAACTTTATCAAGTACTCCCAAAAAATCCTTTTCTCATTGCAATCAAAATACCAATGTAATAATGGAGACCAACAACAAGGTCTACCAAACCAAATCCTCATTAGAAAATTTACAAGATTAAGACATACAACATCTTAAAGAAGAAATACATAACCAGTGATCTAATCTCAAATAACTAAAAGATTCAACCCCACATCAATATCATGCATAATAGAGATAATCGGGCATAGCATGTGGATTTCCAAGACTCAAACACCAAAATCAATGCTAGATCTTATTTGCCAAACAAACCCACATAGGAGTAATTATATCATTAAGAACCTCCCAAGCAGCCACGCAAACCTATAATTGTCTCCATCTAAAACACCCTGAATACAGTTATACCGTAGATCGACATACCACAAATTTTAGTTAACATGTAAAACGTGCAAAGCCATCTCTGTAAATCTGAAATTCACTTAAACATCCAGACATTCACATTATACATGTCATACGAACAATGGAACAAGCACAGATCTACAAAACCAAATAGCTGAAAACAAGAGAACACTGCAACCCAACAAGAAAAGGTAAGTTGTCCAGGAGCTTAAAACATATGAAACATATCAACTCCACAACTCACAAAGCGTTTAGTGGCTTATCTTTTAGTGGTTTCATATAAAAATGGGCTAAAACCATGAACCCAACATAAGCACTCCATTTTGTAGTCCAAACAGCTAACGTTTCTCCATGTGACCACGATTTCAATACCCATCCAACATGAACACCTTCTCACTGCACACGACCACAAGGTAAAGGAACAAAAACCATCAAACAAGAGGATACACATATTATCAAACAAAAGCTCTAGGTTACCAAACCATAACCAACTCCATGAAGATCCACAATCATGAGCTTCCAATGCCCAACATAGATCACTTTGACAATATCCATGGCTTCCAATTTCACAAATCTACGAAACAAAGTTGACACATAGAACCTTCGTTGCAGCCCCAAAAGCCTTTCAACAAACTTTAATTCCTTCTAAAAGATTCCCACAAGCTTGCCAAGGTAAGAAACCAAAAATAGAGGAATACCTACAACCAGCTAACCTTTAGCTCTAATACCAAATGTTGGGAAATAAACAAGTTCAATACCAAACATTGTGAAGATCAATCTCTATCAAATAAACTAAACAAAGGATGAGATACAAGGCTTGGATAGCTACAACATGAAAATATGAAACTTACATGCAAATCTAAAAATTAGGTTGCCTTAATGTGGAAAACTATGATTAGATCCTTCTTCTTTAT
This sequence comes from Cryptomeria japonica, assembly GCF_030272615.1. NCBI lineage: Eukaryota > Viridiplantae > Streptophyta > Pinopsida > Cupressales > Cupressaceae > Cryptomeria > Cryptomeria japonica. Next base: position 685,856,494 of record NC_081405.1, on the reverse strand, counting down.
GATGCCAAAAATCAGCATGTATATCATGCGTAATAAACCTATCTTATGTGAACTTATAAAGGCAATAAATAATGATTAAAATCAACATGAGATAGTAGCAATAAGGCATAAATTGGCAACATAAGATCAATACACAACATAGGATTTATTTGGAGAAACCCTTGCGGGAAAAAACTCCACCAAAAAGAGAGGCCAAACTTGCATTATCAACAATAAATGTGCTTACAATACAATCACTTATATTCTCCTCTTTGCCTCCACCATAGCAGCACCTAAGTACATGTGAACAACCTCCTTATGCCTCCCACCTATATTTGTTCCTGCAAAGAAACTCTACATTCAACTATTTCCAGTGTTCCACGGAAATGCATTTCCCCCTCCTGGGCCCAAGTCCCCCCGTCCCCGAAACTTTTTCCCTTTGTCCCCCCGTCCTCGAAGCCCGTCCCTAGCGGCCATGGAACACTAACTATTTCACATTAATTCTACACCTAAAAGGCTGAATTTATAGAATGGCGAGAGCTCCAAAACCACCAATAAAGTTGTGCAAAGAATCCTATCCATTCCTCACGACCACAACCCTTGAAATGCCTCCATGAAACCCAAAAAGACACCGATTTTGGCTCCAATACTTTCCCTCCAACTTGGGCGCCCATTCTTGCAAGATAAACGTTGTATTGAATGCAATATGATGGCATACCAAGAGACACCTATTGCCTCTTCCAATCTCCCACTTGGAGAAGCCCATAGGTCACTCATTTGTCCACTTTGCTAGTCATTAAATATCTTATTCTAGATGTCCAAGTGGAGAAAACAATATTAGATAATTGTGTTCACAACCCACTTTTACCACTGCTAGTGGAATTCATCACCCCTTAAGAATGTATTACAAACAACAGTGAGAATTAAATATTATAAATTATTTTCCCAATACATCCTAAGGACCTTAGGACACTTTCCAAGGATGTTGGAACCATGTCATAGGATTTACAAGATAGATGGCACCTTAATCCTAACATGTTTAGATTGCAACATTTGATTAATGATTCCAACATTGTTGTGAAGAGTCATACCATTTTATAAGGAAGTTAATAATTGTTGTTTAATCTTTAATACTTGAAAATGATAGATTTGGACAAAATAGTATTATTGATCTACAACAGCCAATTTAGGAGCTTTGTGCATAGCAATTAATGTTAAATTTTGTTAAGAAAATTAAATTTGACTAGATATTACAAAATATTCCTTCTGGGATGTTAAAAGTTCAAATGGGACATTACAATGTGGGGTTTTTCTTCCAAAAGGATTTTTCCCACGTACACCTGTGTTATGCTATTTATTGTTTATTTTCTATTTAATGTGTTTTCTGCTTTCTGTTATTGTTAAAAGATTGAGATTTGCAAAACACTCTCCTTAGAATATTAGTGTAGGAAGCGTTTCCATGTACCTGCTTCCTTTCAGGCACTGTTGGATGGCAGGAGTCTTTTTTCATAAGATGAACCATAGGGTTGTTATCCAAAAAACAACAGAATTTAACCACTGCTTGGGATTGCCAACCTCTAAGATGCCTTCACTCATATGGCTCTTCTAACCTAGTTTGGATTGAGGATGTTTGCTTCTTTATAGATTTATTATTCTTTTACTCTGGTTTGTGAATAAAATACCATATGGGTATAGGAACCTCCCCAATGTTTTTATGCAGGTCTAGAGTCCCTTGAGCCTAGGTATCCTTGGACAAATGAAATCCAAACTGAGGACTTAAAGGTTTTCAGGTAAAGGTGGGGAGCATTAAGCCTTGTCGTGAGTAAGTGTACTTGTCTGTATTTCTACAACATGAATTAGCAAGTATGAAATACATTACTGAATTTTTCTATCAAAATAATTAAGCCAATTTCTCAACATCAATCATCTGGCAGGACAGGAATCTAGATTCTAAAATGGACAATATATTGATTAAATAATTTATATATTGATTTTTAAAATGTACCATATATTGGTTAAATAATTTATATATTGATCTTTAACAGCTCTTGTACATAGCAGCTTCCCTCTGTCTCTTTAAGAACTGTGTCTTTACAAAAAATGATTGGGAGAAAAATGGATAGTGCTTACCGCAAGCTAGCCTGCCTCCAGCATTTCCAGTAGTCAGACTAAGCTCATGCCCACCTGAAACCAAAGAAAAATTTTACAATTAACAATATACCAGCTGCATCTTGAGAAAACAAGATATTTTTTCTTTTTGGTAGGTAAAAACTGAAAAAGGTGATATATTGAGATTTGTCTTGTCCAAATGATTGCTTCCTTAATTATGATCAGTCATACTACTTTCTGAAACTATATTAAAACAATTTACATTTTGGTAGCCACACTGTTTACCATAAATACAATCTGATTTTCAATAGATATACGTGATAGGAATTCCTAATATTAAAAATGGATGCTGAAATTCTTATCACTAGTTTGACAAGTAAGAAATTTCAAATAATATTTGGTGAAGATAAAAGATAATTTATTCAATGCAGCACAAAAAAGAAATGAGAGAGAGAGATGGGGGGTGGAGAGGTTAACAGTGCCCAGATATAAAGAATACAATCACCTTTGCCCAGGTCATCCTCAATCTCGTGTACAACAAGTGCCCTACCAATGACCGCATTAGGTCCATCCAATGGAATCTGTAGGCATAAAAACATGAAGACATGATTGTTACAGAATAGTAATTCTTATTTTAGAGGTAAACTTTGAAGCAATAAAAACCAAACTTGAGTTTCTAGAGATATCATCAATCTTGGGCTAATTCAGCAGTACAAACATAATTACCAGACTCAGACTCAGCAAGTTGATTTTTGACTCAGACACAGACTCAGCAAAACACTTGACACTTTATTAAAAAGTGCAAAAAAAAACATGATTTTTTTGAAAAATTGGCCCATACATGCCAAGTATCTGAAAAACATCTGCAAGCCCTATAGGCCTGCTCAATCATGTGGACACACTAGCTAACCAGAGAGTTTGGTACTATGAGTGTAATGCAAGTCTTACACCAATAACAACCTAATGCCATGAATAAAATCAGACAAAACATTGTTGAACTTTCAAATTCAAGCATAATAAAGGAACCGCTTAGACCATTTTACCTGTGTGTCAACAATTGTTGCCTCAGCGATTCCTGTTAACCAACATAAACAAAATTAGTTTAGCTCCTACTCATAAAGTTCCAAACAAAACCTGTACTTGTTATAATGAAAAAGCGAGCTTAGTGGATGTGTATGACCATCTGAACCAGCAATTATGTTTCCCAGGTCACCCGCATGTCGTACACTATCCTCAGGAGCACCATGTGTCAAACCATTTGGATTGAAATGTGCACCTGGCCACCAAAGTAAATGTAAAATGAATTAATGAGGAATTAAATGAAACCATTACACGAGTATGGCAGCTGAAACAAATAGGCATGCTAGATTTTGATAATTTGAAGAAAAAAGTAAAGAAGATGTCAAACTGTAAAATATTTGCTAAAATGTGAACCAAATTTCACCTGTTGACATGCACCCGTTGGTAGTGTCACCATACTCGTGCTGCATGGAAAATTAAAAAGCAATGCATTAGGCATTTATTTTCAAAAAACTACTAAATTTTCTTTAGACAACAAAACCAAGCTTATCCATCTTTCACTAGCTTATTTTGACATGATAGCTATCGTCACAGACGGGAAAATAATTTTCCAATGCAAAAGGAGCTAATTAGAGACTACAATTCTGTAATCATTCAGAGTTTCATGTAATGATCACCAGATGAAAACCATGTTTTCCAGGAGCCAATCCTGTCACACGGACCTTCACTGTTGTGGGACCTGTTGCAGGAAAACCACACTTTCAATCCTGTAATGATCTTAACCTATCACCGCCATTGAAAATCAAAGCCTTATTCTAGTTAGCTGAAATCTGTGGAAATGATATAAATATGAATAAGAAACAAAGAAACAACTTAAAAATCAACAAAATTATAAAGTATGCTAAATTACTCAAAAATTGAAACCAATGCATCTGCATTTTAGATAACAGAATTCCAAGAAACGACAAAAAATGAATAAGCAAAGAAAATTGTGACAGGTTTAAAAGAACTGTCCTGAGACAATGCCCCTTCTCTCAAAATAAATGGGAACAAACAAATCAAAAATGCACTTTATACTTTCAATAAAATACACACGAGCTTACTATCTTTGCATTGCATTGCAGTCAAAATTGACAGTGCTTACTCCAGATACAGTGTAAATAGCAGAAATATGAGGAAATGACACAAAGAATGAATAAGAACCACAGAAAATGAATGTAACTTTAAAAATTGTTGTCTGAATAATACTATTTGTCTAGGAAGAAAAGGGGCAAACGCAATCTATTGTTTCAACAAAAGCACACCACATAACAGGAAATCTCACAAGTTTGCTTTATCACTTTCAAAAAATGGAAATCTATTCCTCATTTCCCAAGTGTGCCAATGGATTCTCGAATGCAGCTCTGAAGCGTCAAGCCTATCTAGAGCAAAGAGGGACAAGGCTTTACTCAATCAAGGAAGGGCACACCATGCTTCGCCCTAATATTATAACCTCTTGCTTTAAATGCAATAAGATCTAGCATTCCAAGGCTTGGGCCAAATCTAACTTCTTCCTCTAGCTTGCCTAACACTCTTGAATGCTCACTTTGGACCAGCTACAAAGAAGATGTTCTTTCGGTCCTAATCAGTTCTCTCTTTGTTTAAGTGATAAGGAAGTAGATTCTCACCTTATTCTCCATTGTGACTTCGTTAAAGATATATGGAACAAATTTCTATACAACTTTAATCTTAAATGAGTGTTCCTATTTTCTTTCAAAGATAGTTTGAAAGCTTGGAGATGTCATGTGGCCCTTAATATCTTGCAAGAATTATGGAACATGGATCCTAACTTTATTCTCTAGAAGGTGTGGTTGGAATGGAATAAAAAAAAATAATGCCACAGAAAAGACTCAAGGCCAAACTCTAGAAGGAGATAGTGGAGGCATGTTCTCAAAGCACTTGCCCACTTAACCTCTCTAAATCTAAAGAAGCTAACCCTGCAGAGATTACTATTTTGAGAAACCAGCCCAAAATCAGAAAATATATAACCTTTCTTCTATGAAAGCACATAAAACAAAAGCATAGGAACACTAGCACCCTCTAAAGACCGAGTGCATCAAATTGAACTTTGATGGGACTTCCAAGGGCAAGAACTTTAATGGTGCATTCCAATGGCTAGAGCTATCATTAGAAATCACAAAGGCATGGTAGCTGATATGGGCACTCATTTTGCAGGTCTTAACACAAACAGTGTAGCCGAAGTCAAGGGTCTCATCTTGGGTCTAAGATTTGGAGTTCAACTTGGACTCTAGAAATTAATCATCAAAGGGGTCTCTGACTTGATTACCATTGGTGTTCAAAGTGGAAAAATCACCCACCAGCTGACTGGCAGCTATATAGAGGAAACTAAAAGGCTCATCAGAAAATTTGAATCTGTTTATTTAAAACATGTTTTACAGGGATGCAAGAAAGCAGCAGATTGGTAGGACAATCAAAGTCTTCAAGAATATTGCTATCCCTACATAATGCTATGTAATCATTCATTTGAAGATAGAAGCTAAGGGTAATACAAACCCCTTCATCTTTCCTTCTTCCAATGCAGCCATTAATAATGCTAGCACTACCTTCAGTTCTGTTACCAAGATCCGAAGACAAGGAGAGTAGTCATAAGTTATAACAATACCCGATATAGAGAGTTTCACCTCCCGTTGAGAAGGGAGACTGAAGAAATCACAGAAATCCTGCTCATTCTGTCCTAAAGGGGTAACAAAAATTTGTTTTGGAGGATCTCAAGCCAAAGCCATGTAATAAAGCCAATTGTCCAAAAGAGCATTCTCATGTGAGGGCTGTCTTTTGCTTCTAGCTTTGCCCAGACCCCCTCCAGCAACTACAGCATGGCTCTTTAGCCAATGTTGAGCCTACTCTTCAAAATTGATTATCTATGGCCCCTAGGCAATAAATATATCCAAGAGACCAGAATTGGGCAAATGAACCTTCAAGATTTAACCTTGGCTAATAAAGACTTACTGGAGAACTCTGATAATCAGCTTTTTATGATGAGGATGGATGATGTCAGAGAATAAGAATCCTGGATGAGCATGCAGAAATTTTGAATGAGAACAATATGAACATGAGATATTTAGAGAGCATTTGGCAAAGTCTGTGTACTTTGGTGCAAGAAATAAGGAAACTTGTTTGCCAAGTGCACCTTTGTCTATACAACAGGGGTCATGTTGACGTGTTTTTTATGACAGCATCGAACACAGAATAAAGTTGCCTAACGGTCACTTCACTCTCTCTTGATCAAAGTGTGATTGCATGCTAACATGCTAAGACTACAAGAAGTTAAACAATCGACTCCAAGGTTCCTTCGATGCGTGGACGTGACTCAATTGGCTGATGTGTTTGCTGGTAATCCAAGGGGCCTTACGTTTGCATCATTCTTTCACTTCTTTGTTGTGGCTGGAACTCCATCATCGAATATGGCAATTCTGCGATGCTGCTGCTTCGAACGGACTAAAATGAACTGAAAGTTAAAGGGAAAGGGTTTAGAAGGATCTAAATCTACTCCTAAGGGCAGTGATAACAATGAATAGTGCTCTAGTGGACAAATTCCAAATAAACCAAGCTCTGCTTTGCCAAAATCAACTACAACTCCACAAGAACCGGTGCAATCTTTTGGGGATGCTAGAGGATTTTCAAATCGAGAAAGTACATTTGAATACCCAAAAACGGTGCAATCCAAACGTCTATCCACAATCGAACTCAGCACAAATTTAGGGGGCTCAGACTAACTTTACACTGCAACTTACAATCAGCAAGATGCAAAAAGTATGAACCATGGAAATTCATCAGACACCATTACATTCTCCATTGAAATCAAAGCACTTTACTATTTCTAATCTAAGCGAGGAAGGTGAAACCATGCAAGTTGAAAAAATAACTTAAGTGGACACCATCAGAGAACAATGTTTCACTATTATTTTCTCAAAAACTTATCGCAACAATTTCATGCAAAGCTCCCTCCTCCTTTACAAATGAGGGGGGTCACCCCTTTATATAGGCTTCAAGCCCTGATTACATGCAAAACCCTAATTAGGGTTTGCACTAAAGATTCCCCACTCAAGGTGCAACAAGGTGGGAATCAGCAATTAATAACCCATTATGCCTATGTACAATTAATTTAAAAGAGCCTAAAATAGCGCCCACTAGCACATTAAATGTGCCCCATGATGTTGATTATGCCCAGAATATAACCGACACCGTCATAAATGCCCATCATTCTCCTAGTGACAGCGACATGCAGAAGGAATATGTCATAATGCCATAAATGTGACAGCTGCATGCAGAGAGATGCTTCATTAATTCAATGTCCGTTGACTCGGCTGCCACTTGGCGAGAAAACCATGGAGAGAGAAAACTTCAGGAGAGAAGAATTTTTCTTGAAGTTTCTCAAACTCTCCTTGCTTTGGAGGAGATTTTCAACAATTCTCCACCATCTATTTTTTAGGAATTTCCACAATTTTAGGGTTTTGGTTCAGGGGAGAGAATTCTATCACGCATCCATATCTTCAAAAAATTCTAAATTTGGAGGTCATTTGAAACCTGAAAATGGATTTTTCAAATTCTTCCCTGGGGGGGAAATTTCTTGTTCAGTTCATCCCCTGATTCCTTCCTTGCCTTAGAAATTTTATCTTCAATTCATCCTTGGGTGTGATTTCTTGTTGTGGAGGAATTCTCCTTTGGAAAGTAATTTGTTCCTTACCCCGAGGAAGGAAATTCTTCATGCCTTAGCCAATTTTCATGATTTCCAAGAACTATGTCCTAAAGGAAGAAATTTCAAACACTTAGTCAATTTTTTACCTTTCCTGGAATTCTGTCCTGAAGGAAGGAATTTCCGACACACAGCCAATTTTTTCACTTTCTTAGAATTTCTTCTTCTTGGGCGCAATTTTGACTTGGTGGAGGATTCAATGAAATTTGTGAATCCTCCATGCCTCCTTCATTTTGGCGCCTGTCCTTCATCTTGGACAAAATTTTGACTTGGTGGAGGATTCAAGGAATTTGTGAATCCTCCATGCCTCCTTCTATCTAGCACTCCTTCTCTCACTTGGGCGCTAAAATGCCTTGGTCAAGGACTCTTGCAATTTGCCTATTTCTCCATGCTTTCTTCATTTTGGCGCCCTCCACAAGGCTGTGGCGAAAATTCCTCCTAAGGAAGGAATTCATTGTTTTGTGAATTGTTCATGTCTTCTTTTCAACATCCCTATTTTTTAGGGATCCTCCTAAAATTTAGGAGCCAGGTTCATTGGATGGAGAATTTTGCCACGATTCCGAATCTATAAAATTTTCCACACTCTGTCGAGATTCGGTGTCTAAAAATAGCAAATTCAAAAATTTGCCCGAGGGGAATTTTGCTTTTTATTCCTCCTTGACTCCTCGGATTCTATGCCTTAGGCGAAATTTCAACTTTTAGCTTGGGCGGAATTTTCTCTATGTGGAGGATTCATGAAATTTATCCATCTATCCTTGCCTGACCCATTTTGGCGCCCAACTGCATCCTTGGGCGGAATTTTCACTCTGCCATGGATTCATGGAATTTGTCCATCTGTCCTTGCCTTCCTCATTTTGGCGCCCAACTACATACTTGGGCAGAATTTTCACCTTGCCATGGATTCATGGAATTTTCCATCTGTCCTTGCCTTCCTCATTTTGGCGCTTGTTGGTGTCTATTTTATCATCTACCAAACATTAGGATAGGATACTCGAAGGTATTCTATCCTCTCCTGAAAAATCACTACTGATTCCAAGGTCTATACGTGCGAACAAGTGACTTTAGTGGAATAGCTTCTTGGGTAGTGTATGCTGAAATTTTCAAGGGGGACTTACGTTTGACAAGTATTCTTGAATTGCTGGACTTAGATGGATTTAACAATTTTAGGCTCTTCTTCTTTTTTTGGGGGATTTTCTGGGATTTAGACTTTCAAAAGAAAGGGAAAAAGAGATAGGGTTCAGGAAGAGGCTAATCTTATCCTACGAATTCTGGAGACGGTATCAACTGGGTGCTCTCGAGAAACCAAACCTTGCTTCGCCACACTAGGGACAACTACACAAGGCCGGTGCAATCTTCAATGGGTTGTGCTTATGATCAAGATGTTGGGATGCACAGGGGATGGGCTCAGACTAACTTTGCACGGTGAGATGGAAATCATCCATACACCAAAAGTATGAGCGGAAATACACCATCAATTGATACTTATCAAATCCTTCATTCAAATTAACAACAATGAAAGCAAATCTAAGTTAATTTTAACTAAGTGTTGAGGCAATTGAAACCATGCAAATCATTCAAATAATAGAGATTACAAAGCAGCGCACATGCAATATATTATCTCGAAATGACCTTAAGCAACAATACATCAAAAACCTCACCCTTTCCAAATGAAGGGAGACAACCTTATATAGTTTCTCAAAAATAACTGAATGGCCGAGATCAAACAGTGATCAAGGGCCAAGATTGAAAGTCCTAAACCCTAACTAGGGTTTCTCGAAATACTATCAGTTCAAGCAAATGAAAGAGTGACAAGTGGCGCAGCTGCTAATTTCATTGAGGTGAGTGGCCACTTTCCTCTTTCAGAGATTCAACGTATTTGGACACCACGAGCTTGACCTCCTCTACAGTGACACTTGGCAAACCGCCAATCTGGAAGTCGATGAGATCGACATCGTCGACGCACGTAGCAAGGATGCCTTCCCACTCCACTGCCTGGGTGAGGAAGTTGTCATCAATGGAGAGGAAGTTTGCAATCTTAGAAAGATCGCCTTTGTCAATCATCTCTGAATCTCGGAAGACGCTTGTCTGAATTCTGGCTCTCAGGTTCTCTGCTTGTAAATGCTTCTCCCTTAGGCTTTCCTTCTGCCAGATCTCTGACGCCACGCGGAATACCTTGCCCAGGATTTCTCTAACCCTTACCTCTGTCTCAAAACACTTGGTCTCGGATTTCTTCAGGACTTTGATCCGAGTGACCAGAGCATAGTACCACATGCCAAAGTCGTACCTGTCTCCTGTCTGTATGATGCCTGCATCCACTAAGCTCTTCTTTGACATGCCTCGGATAACCTTTAGGTGAGGGAGTATTTCATTCTGAATTTCATCCACTTCTTCCCAATTGGATGATAGATCCTAGATACGATCAATCAACAAAGAAGTTGCCTCATGCGCTGATACTAAGTTTTCTACCAGGGTGTCAGCACGTATCACAGCATCTGAAATCCACTCCTTTTCTTGAGTGTACGATCCCTTCATCTCATCATAGTCCTTCATTGATCCCTGTTGAAGAGGCTGTGGAGTAGCTGGGACTTCATGGTTGAGCGGGCTGGTAAGATGGAGAACATACTTCCTCCACTGCTGGTTTTCTTCCTCCACTTTCTTTCTCTTTTCTTTCTCATGAGCCAGCCTTGTCTTTAGAACATTACAGGAGTCATCAAAATATTGGACCTCCTGGTCCTGGGTAGGCTTACCCATCTCTATGGTGGTGATCTTGTAGTCATCTGTGGTGACATTGTCCCTAGTCTTCCCTTCTTTGGGCACTGCTATCTGGATTGTCCTGAATCCAGCACTGTCTCTTTGAATCAGGGAGAACTTCCTGGCTGGCTTGGGTGGTTTAGCTGTGGTGGGTTCATTCACCTTCTCCAGGAATGCTGCGGTAGCCTCCTCGGTTGAGTGGACCTCCTTGGGAACCTTGGCCTTTATTCTTGCTCTCAGCCAATCAGGAATGGTTGATTGTTCTAGAGTATTCCGATCAAACTCATCGTCTGCTTCTCTTGGGTTCGCTAGTATGCCATCCAAGAAAATTATAGGGGCTTCATCCTGTCCTCTGTCTGGAGTTCGGAAGACCTTCTCCACCACCTCCTCAGCTGGCTGAGAAAGAACTCTTACTTCATCATCACTCACATAGATATTTATCTCTTGTTCCCCAATTGTACTCTGACCAGTCGCGATGGAAGCAGCACTTAGGATGGAGTGACTTTCGCTAGATTCTCTTCTTTCACCTACAGCCCTTTTCCCTGTGCACTTTGTGGAGCTTCCACCTAACTCTTTTCTCTTTCAAGATCCAACACTTTCCGAATTCCGAGCATCACCGGCAGAGGTACAAGGGTGGACGGACAGAGTACCATCCACTCCCATTAATTCATAAGTTAGAACCATACCTTTGGCCTTTAACTGTTTTGTCTTTTCAGATGCCCACCACCTTGAGTATTCAACTACTGACCTCATGAGGTCTGCAAGGTCTGATTTTTCTCCCTCTGTCCAATCTATCAAGACCAAAGGTTCATTCTTCATCTTCTCAAAACCCGGCTGCTGAAGTTCTAGGCTTTCTTCCACCTGATCGGCAACTTTGAACACTTTCGTTGCTCTCACCATACTTAGAGGAATTCTTGACCAGAACCTTTTCCGGATCTCGAAACTATCGGCTGCATTAGCCCAGTAGTCTTCCAGATCTAGTCTGTGCTCAAACGTTGTCCCTTCGATCTTCTTTATCCTCTGGAATGGATCGAAATCTTTTCTTGCCTTGTATTGGTAAAAGGGATACCAGGCCAGTTCTTTCTCAACGGTAGCTGCAGCTTGTGATGATGGACATGTTTCCAGCCCATTACCAATTGTAAGTGAGGATGTGCCTGCCTTCTTCTGCTTATCCCTTTGAATCACTATGTACTCCTCCAATTGTCTCACAACCTCGAGCAACACCACTCGATTGGTTGGGTAAGCTGGAAGCTTGTATGGAGGACCAGAGAATCCCTGAATTCGGAGGTAAGTGAACTTTGGATATTGGATGTACCAGCACCCGAACTGACCGATAAAGTCCATAGACTCTTGAGAGAGCCTCTGGTGCAAGCCACCTTGAAGGGTCCGGGTAATGTGCATTAGGAAGGCATCATTCACCCTTTTGAAATGGAACTTTTCCTCCATATGGAGCTAGGGATAGCAATCATATACCGGGAATTGGTTCTCCTTGTTCCCAACTTCTCCTCTACAAGTGAGACCTTTGTACCTGTAGGTCCTAGCCAAAGAAGAGAACAAGTAAGAACTCATGAAGAAAGTCCTGTTTGCCTCCAGATTCCTTAGTTGGCTGTCTAAACTGTCGCTGATCATACGGGCCCAGTCTATCATTTTTACTCCATTGATTATTTCATTAAATAATACATCCAAGGTTCGAATGGAGCTCCCTGAGGATTTCCTATTATTCTATTGAGCAAGACGATCATGTCCCCAATGTCCTCCTTGAAGTATGCTCGTACTAGGCTCTTTCTCTAGAGTTTAGAGGCACCCTTCCTCGGCTTGTCTAACCAGGAATGATTAACTATGGCATCATATTCTTCCGGGTGATCATGGTATAGGCTGTCAGCTTCATCCTTGGTCATATATACTGTGTTGTGGTACTCAGGGATCCTGAAGGCCTCTTTGATGGCCTCATCGCTGACATTTGCCAATACTCTTCCATCAGGTGCAACAATATCCTTGCTGATGGGGTTGTAGTGTTTGGCACATTCAACTACTAGTTCATTGCACTGCATGGTGGGGAGGAAACCGACAACGTGCACGATACCACTCTTCATCATCTTCCGCGCAATGGTGGTAGGCACAAGGTTGTCCAGACCAAACATTTGCTTCTTAAACTCCCTCAGATTGATGTGTCCGAGGTTGGTGTCGCTGATGTTCTTCCACTTGGAAGTCATCCTTGACTCAGGAGGAGCATCTTTATCTACCTGGAACTTCATGGCGCTCAAGACCTGCAGATGAATGATAAAAACTTTAGGTTCGAAAAAATTATGCAGAATTTTGAAAAAAAATAACGAGGCTGCGAAATGGCTAAGTGTTGGAAAATTTTCATTTTTTCACTCTCATTACTTGGCCACCAAAAAAAATTGAATTTTCACCTCCAGACCCTCAGCCTTGAAGCTGGTTGAAGTCACGATCAAGTGTCAAAACTTTTGAAAAAAAATTATACTTAGCCAAAAAAATTGAATTTTCACCTCCAGACCTTCAGCCTTGAAGCTGGTTGAAGTCTCCAAAATCATTTATTAAATTCTAGAAAAATATCCAGAAAATTCACAATTTTAATTTTACCTCTGACTTGGCTAGACTTTTCTCCAAAATTTTGAGAAAATTCAGAAAAGATGCCTTTCTCCAGAAATCTGTAAGCCTTCTGCCAAAATATTATCCGACTTCCAGCAATATCTAGAATTTCCTCCAGATTATCTTCAAACTGACATACTTTACTAAGCTCTCCTTAGTAATTTTGAACTTCTTGGTGTAATAATGAATTTGATAATGGAGTATTTGTAGACAAGTTTTAAGAAAAAACCCCTAAAATCATCCAACTCATACTTCTAATTCTAAAAAAAAAACTTTCCATTTTAATTTAAGTTTGAAGATATTCATTAATCCTCCAATATTCCCTTTCAAAAAAAAACTTTCCATTTTGAATTAATATCTTAATAAATCTTTAATATTCCCTCAATATTCTCAAAAAAAACATTCCATTTTGGATTTATTTTGAGGATTTTTTTTTTTTTTATTTAGATATTTCTTCATTTTGGATTTAATTTTGAAATTTTTGTGGATTTTGTGACATCATGTTGACTTTGTTTGACCTTCCATGTGTAGGTTGATTTTTTTGAATTTTATTTCCATCCTTTTCAAATTTTGGCGAATTTAGCCAACCTCTCCAGGTATGGCGGACTTTGATGTTGACTCCTTCATGGCTTCCTTCACCTTGGCGGACTTTGTAGTAGGCACCTTCCTACCTTGCTCTCTTACTTGGGCGGACTTTGGTGGTCTCTCAACTTGGGCGGACTTTGGTGGTCTCTCCCACCTTGGGCGGACTTTGGAGACACCTCCTCACGACTTCTTCAACTTTGGGCGGACTTCAACCTTAGCCCCTTCATGGTCTCCTTCTCCCTTGGGCGGACTTCAAGATCACCTCCTTCATGACTTCTTCATGGCTGGGCGGACTTTGAGGTTGCCTCTTTATGGTCTCTTCATGGCTGGGCGGACTTTGGAGTAGGCACCTTCCTTGGCAGACTTTGGCTTGGACTCTTCATGGCTCCCTAAGGCTTGGGCGGACTTCAACCCATGCTCCTCCTTGGTCTCCTTTACCTTGGGCGGACTTTAGGTTGGCCTCTTCATGGTCTTCTTCTTCCTTTACTTAGCATCTTGGGCGGACTTCCAGCAAGGTTTCCCTGTGGACTCTGACCTTAGCACCCATGTGACCTCTATAGACTTGGGCGGACTTTAAGCTTAGCCCCTTCATGGTCTCCTTCTCCCTTGGGCGGACTTCAGACTTGCCTCCTCCATGACCTCTTTAGGTGGGGCGGACTTTGGAGTAGCCTCCTACGTGACCTCCAAACTTATGGCGGACTTTAGACAAGGCGCCCACATGACCTCCATTAGCATGGCGGACTTCAACCTCAGCACCCACATGATCTCTTCATCCTTCGTGATGGGGTTTGAACCTACAGAAACACTTCAAAACCCTTGTTAGCCAGACTTAGAAGAATTTTTGAAAGAAATTTCAAAATTTCACAGTTTAATCTAATTTAATCGGATTAACTTGAAATTTGAAATCCGTGCTTAGGTGGATCATCTGAAAAAGCAAAAAGCCTAAAATCTAGGGATTTTAGCTTTTTTGGTCAAAACTTGGAATTTTCGAATTCTGGTCGGAGTTGGTTGATGGTGCAAGTGTAAACCCTAGGTTTGCATCCCGAAAAAGCAAAAAGCCTAAAATCTAGGGATTCAGCTTTTTTAGGTCAAAACTTGGAATTTTCGAATTCTGGTCGAAGTTGGTCAGTAGTGCAAGTGTAAACCCTAGGTTTGCACCCCGAAAAGGCAAAAAGCAGACATCCCTAAAAAAATAGGAAAAACTTTCTAAAAATAGCCATACCGGGGATCGGGCTAAAAATGCCAAAAACGAAACTTCCTAAAAAATAGGAAAAAGCAAAAAAGCAAACTTTCTAAAAATAGAAAGTTGTCCAAATTCGTCCAAATCAATTGCGATCTTTGTCCTTCGGCCTCTCTAAGCACTCTGGTGGCGTTCACACTTCGGAATCACATAACTTGCAAAAACTAACTTTCAATCGTCAGGGCCTGAAATGCTCTGAACTGGACAAGGCTTGGTGAAACTGCAGCAAAAGGTCACAGGACGCTAACAAAACCCTAGAAAGCAGGAAAATCAGAGGGTCCCCAGTAGCAATGGGGTGATGTGTGGAAAAAGGTCACAACAACACCCAACTGCATACTTGGGCGCAATTTTCACTCTGGCCAGGGATTCATGGATTTTTCCCTCTGTCCTTGGCTTCTTCATTTTGGCGCCTGACTACATGGTTGGGTGGAATTTTGCTAGCGTGAAGGATTCATGGATTTTCCTTCTCTCCATGGAAATCCCATTTTGGCGCCCAATTCCACATTTGGGCGGATTTTCGCTTATGCCATGGATTCATGGATTTTCCTTCTCTCCATGGAAATCCCATTTTGGCACCCAATTCCACATTTGGGCAGATTTTCGCTTATGCCATGGATTCATGGATTTTCCTTCTCTCCATGGAAATTCCATTTTGGCGCCCAATTCCACATTTGGGCGGATTTTCACTTATGCCATGGATTCATGGATTTTCCTTCTCTCCATGGAAATTCCATTTTGGCACCTGACTCAACATTTGGGCAGATTTTTGCTTTGGCCATGGATTCATGGATTTTTCTTCTGTCCCTGGCTTCTCCATCATTTAATCTCCCAGACTTAGAATATTTTGACCTCTTGAGATTTTGAAGTGTTTTCCCGAGCTTTCCATTTTAGGCATGGATTTCCAGCACTTGACCCATTTCTGGCTTTCTTTGTCTGTTGTCTGACTTTCCAGAATTAGAAATGTCTGCGAACGCCTGATCCTTGTCGCCTTGTCTGACTAACCCTGCCAGTACTGACTTTCCAAAAATAGAAACTTTCCAGGTGTTAGCGTTAGACCCCTAGATAGGGTGCAAGAATGACTTACTATAAATAGAAACTTACTAAAAATAGAAATTACTAAAAATAGTAAGTTTGATTTTTGGCAAAATGACGACATTCCGAGACTTGGAAAAATCTCTAAAAAATAGGGACTTTCTAAAAATAGAAAGTTGCTCCGTTTGGGCTCAAATTTTACTGGGAGGTCCCTTGAAGGGTCCTGATTCCAATCGTATGTTAAGTTTTCCCAAAACCCTAACAGAAACCCCTAAAATCTAGGATAAAAGACATAAACCCAAAAACAAGACAAAACAGGCCCTAGGCTTAGCCGAATTTGCTCAAACGAAAGGCAGACTTGACCAATATGACCCCCAAACACTTGCAAAGCAGAGAGACTGACGAGACTGCTGCAAAAAAGACCCCAAAAATGAAAGCCAAAAGACCGGGAGGGCCTAAAAAGTAGGGAGTCCCCATTTGCAATGGGGTGATGTGTGAAAACGTCACAACAGGTCATTGTATGAACACTAAAGATCATAACTCAGATGTTAAACTAGATAAGGGACCCAATCATGATATGTGTACACTCTAACATTCTTTAGTTGGCCTTATTTCAGCCTTTCTGCCTCTTTGTATTTAGCCTTTACCCTCTTTGTTTCATGAATAAAAGTTATTTAATTTATCATTTAAATGGACTTTAGCAAAAAAATGAAACAAAACTTACAATCTAGCTCACATTGTGGGAAAACAAAAACCCCAACTCCAGGTGCAGTAACAATGACAGAAATCCAAGGAAAATGTAAACTTGACATAATTTTGTTCATGGAGTCGAACATACTATCTTCACCTTACATTGCAGTAAAAATTGGAGCCCTAAATGTAATTGCAGTATAAAAGACAAGAATCTAGGAAAATAACGGAAAATGAAAATTGACATCCATTTACTGAAAGAATTAACAGAGTTTACAATCTTAACCTTACACTAGTCAAAATCAATGCCCCAACTCCATGTGCAGAACAAATAACAAAAGAAGTTTTAAGAATTGACAGAGAAACTAAAAATTGGCATCAATTTACTGACACGATTAGAATAGCTTGCTATCTTGATTCTTAATATTACATGGCGATCAAAAATCATAGCCCTAACACCAGGTGCAGTGTAAAACAAAACGAGAGCATTAATATCAGGTGCAGCATAAAAAAGAACAGAAATCCAAGTCCATCAGATGCGAGTGGCAAAGATTGAGAAGTACAACAATGAAGACCCGATTTCAAAGTCCCTGGAAACTGTTTAACAAGCTCTCATGGGCCAATGCAACGAGAAAAAGTGTACATATTTCATGCCTACGGAGCCCTTCTGTTCCCATAAGCTGAGGGGCTATTAAATCCTCTTTTCACTTATCAAACAACAAAAACCATGGGCAAAATTCAAATAAAATGACATCTAGAACAAAAATTGCCCGTAAATTTAATGACAGAACTGAATGACCATACTATCGCAACCATACATTGCCTCAAAAACCAAAACTCTCACTCCACTACAGTCTAAGCCAAGATCTAAACCTTCACTGCAAAATGCACTATAAACGACGACACAAGATTAAAGAATGACAAAGAAAACGAACATTAGCGTTAATTTATTGACACAATAAGAACTTACTCAATTAATCTTAAACTTACATTGATGGTGAGATTAAAACCCTAACTCCGGGTTTAATATAAATAAAAACAGAAGTCCAAACAAATGGCAGAGAGAAAACTAGTAAATTAATTAACAGAATTTAAAAATAAACAATTACCGCCATCTTCCTGCACGAGATTCACAACGCCCTCAACCTGACTGTTGCCCTTGAGCACGGCAACGGCCTTCTTGGTCGCGGCAACTACAGTGAGCGCCCTGGCAGGCGGCGGAGCAAAAGCAAACAACGGTTTTTTCGCAATTCGAACCGGAAACCCATTAATGGCAACATGAAATTGAGGAATATGAGAAGCGCTGTTCACATTTAGTGCCGCGGGGGTTGCAGCCATAATTGCCTGCGCCGCCATTGCTGCTACTAGAGCTTGCTGCATCTACTAATGTGCAAAGAAAATGTCCTGATAAGGTTGTTTTACAACCTCCGCTAGATTTAGCGCGAGGCTACTGGAAGCGAAATTTTAATATTTTTATTATTACTTTTCTTTTTTATTCGGATAAAGTGGAGAAGGTGCAATATGGGCTAGATTTGGAGGAGGTGATGTGTGCGTGACACGTGGGAAATGCTACATGTTGTGCTTTTTATTATTCTTTGTTTGTCGTTTGTAATTTTGGTATATTTGTAGAAGACATTAAATTTTTATTTTTTAAAATTCTAGACGGTGTTATTCTCTACCCCTAGTGAAAATTGGGTGGTAGGTTTGAAGAACCACAATATAGGGACAATTGTTTGGAAGTGCAAAATCCAAAAATATGGGATCATGCTCTTTTATTGTACAAAATATCTCTCTTTTG
Source organism: Cryptomeria japonica (assembly GCF_030272615.1). Classification (NCBI taxonomy): domain Eukaryota; kingdom Viridiplantae; phylum Streptophyta; class Pinopsida; order Cupressales; family Cupressaceae; genus Cryptomeria; species Cryptomeria japonica. Next base: position 685,837,924 of record NC_081405.1, on the reverse strand, counting down.
GTTAATTTTATGTCCACTTCGTTAGCTTTATGAAATTATGTGATTTTTTTTGTTTGTTTTTTTCAAATTGTTATCATGGAGTAGTATTTTAACATTAAAATTTAGCAATCGTATCTTGGTATGCAATGGGTAAGGCATGAAAAGTCAATTAGAAATAAAATTTGGTTTATTTTTTGCATAGATTTATGTAATACATGAGGTCACTTGATAGGCCTTTACAAAATGATATTTTGTATGCAATAAAAGTCTTAATGGAGAAGTGATAAATGTATCCACTTACAAGGGATCCAAACATGACTAAAATAAAACATTTGAGTTAGAAAGATAATCATGTTCCATTACTAATAGGCTCATGTTATGTTTGTGATAAGGAGGGAGGGAGAGAGAGAGAGAGGGGGGGGGGGGGTATAAATTTAGAGATCTAGGAAGAGGGAGAGGGAGAGCGACAACTCCAGAGATAGAGGGGAAGAAAGGAAAATGGAGGTAGAGATAAAGATAGATTGAGAGAGAAAGACAAAGACAAATAGATATAGAGATACAAGTATATAAGGAAATTAAAGATAGAGAGAGAGATAGGGAGATAGAGAGGAAGAGATATAGAGAGAGGAACAATTAGATAGAATTAGAGGAAGAGGGAGTTGGAGAGATAGAGAGAGATATAGATGGTGAGATAGAGTGATATAGAGAGAGATATAAAGAGATGTGGAGATAGGGAGAAAGGGCGAGAGATAAAGAGACGAAGAAACAAAGCGAAGTAGGGATTGACAAATAGAAATGGAGAGATAGATATATATAGGAAAAGAAAGAGAGGGAGTGGTATATGGGAAGAGAAAAGGAGAGAGGTGGTGATAGAGAGATAGATAGGGGGATAGGGAGGGAGCAAGGGAAGGGGAGAGAGAGAGAGAGAGAGAGAGAGAGAGAGAGAGAGAGAGTCAAGTGAGTTGCAGTATGTCCACTCTGCATTACAATTGATTGTAATCTACAATTACATTGTTCTAGCATGTGAAGTGAATTATCATGTGTTAATTATAGGTTACACTTGACTCTTATCCATGTTTGCAAATATTAAAAATATTGGGTTAGTTCTAGTCTATCAACAACATGAGATACGTTTTCTTTTTAAAACGTTTTTGCAAGGTAAGAGAAATAGTAAATTGTTAAGTTTATTTAAATTCTATGATCAAGAGGCTAGAATAGATGAAGATATAGTCTGGAATTTACTTTGAACTGCAGTAGTGTGAATGGAACGAAAGCACAACACTTATTAATTTCGGTATTGTCCTCCTCCCATTGTATGCATGTTATATATGTGAATGAGAGGGTTCGTAGAGAAGAGATATGTCTTCCCACGTGGGAAGACACATCTCTTCCCTACGTACCACTCCTAATGTCACCGAACGTTAACAAACAATTTGCTTGCTTGACTAATCACAATTTATTATAAATCATTTAACCCCAACTCGTTAACATGAACGTGTGTAACCGGTGGCATAAGATAACATTCCCAACCCGATAACATGAAGGGATGTAACCGATGGCATAAGATAACATTTATTGTTTATCGTATAAACTAATATGTTAACATGTAAGCATTGGAATTATGAAATAGTACGACCGACGTTACCAGAATTAACACTCCCTCTTAGCTAGGGAGGACATATTTCATGTTTAGAGAAAAAATCACAATTCATCCATTGATTGTGAAGAGAAGAGATATCACACCATAGTGATATTCAGAGATATGGTTCAACAATGAATATCAAGTCTCATGATACTCACCATAACTCATAGTTATCAAGTAAGGTATGTGCATTGGCATCAAGTCACATGATGCATGCCATACTGATAATGATTCATGGCATGTCCACGAATATTATGTCCATAATATTTACCATGAAGATCTCTATCATAATTATGGTTTATTTAATGATACCAACCAACTGATATCTACCATAATGTCTCAGAGATATATACTATCATGACATGTCCACAGATATCAAGTCACATGATATCCATCAAGATAGATAAATTGATAATTGTAAAATCTTCACCTTACAATATCAATTTGAAACAAGTGTTCATTATTGAAAATTCATCACCCTTCAATAATGTTCACAGGGGGGCCATGAAGTCATGGAGTCACACACATGGAAACTGAAAGAGTTTACACATTAAACGTCTTAAATATATTAGTATATCGGAATAAATGATATTCTATCTCAAAATTAAATAACATTTTCAACCATACCAAGTTTATCTCTAAAGTGTTCAATCTTGATCCCGGAGAGGGGCTTGGTAAGAATGTCTGCAATCTGATCACCTGTACTAATATAATTCAGTTGGGTCACATTCCTTTCCACCATATCTTGAACATAGTGATAAGGAATCTCAATGTGTTTATACCTGTCATGAAATACTAGATTCATTGAAAGCTTGATGCAACTCTGATTGTCACAATAGATGACAGTAGGATTTAAGGGCTAACCAAACAGTCCTACAAGCAATTTTCAGAGCCATACTACTTCTCTTGCTCTCATGGAGGCTGCAATGTATTCAGCTTATGTAGAACTCTGAGCAACTGCATACTGTTTTCTACATATCCATGAGATCATTCATGATCCTAAACTAAAGCAACATTCTGATGTGCTTTTCCTGTCAACTACACTTCCTGCCCAATCAGAATCAATGAATCCATGTAGGTCAAGGTCTACATGTTTATATTTCAGACCAAAACCAATAGTTCCTCGAAGATATCTCAGAATATGGTTTGCAGCAACAAGATGTATTTCCCTAGGTTCACACATGAACTGACTTAGTGCATTAACAGCATAACATATATCAGGTCTTGTGTTTACCAAATACATCAAAGATCCAATAATTTGTCTGTAGAGGGTAGGATCTGCAAACTCTGATTCTGAACCTGCTTCCTTTAGCTTGTGGAGATTTGTCTCCATAGGTGTGGTCATGGATCTACAATCCATCATTCCAAATCTCTTGAGTATATCAATGGTGTATTTTCCTGGATTAAGGATTATACCATCTGCCTGCTACCAAACTTCCAATCCAAGGAAGTTGTGAAGAATTCCTAAATCCTTCATATCAAACTCAGAGGCTAATTCTTTCTTACATCGAGAAATACGATTATCATCTCATGTGATTAGTAGATCATCAACATAAAGAATAAGAATTAATAATTCACCATTGATTACTTTGTAGTAGAGATTTGTATCTGCTTCATTCTTGGAAAACCCTAATTCCAAGAGATAGTGATCAATTCTTTCATACCATGCTCTAGGGGCTTGTTTCAGTCCATATAGGGCTTTCTTTAATCTGCAGACATGTGATTCAACCTTATGAATCACAAAACCTTCAGGGTGCTCCAAATAAACTTCTTCTTCAATCTTACCATTTAGAAAAGCAGCCTTAACATCCATTTGATGGACTTTCCATCCTTTAGATGTTGCAATAGCCAAAACTGCTCGGACAGAAGTGTATCTGGCAACAGGAGCAAATATCTCATAGTCAATACCTTCTTTCTGTGAGAAACCTCTAGCAACAAACCTTGCTTTGTGCTTCTCAATGTTGCCATCTGTTGCATGTTTGATTTTGAAGAGCCATTTAGAAGATACCACAAATTTGTCTTTATGCCTAGGCATAATATCCCAAACATCATTTTTCATAATTGACAGATACTCTTTTAACATAGCATCTTTCCAAACTTGATGCTTGAGAGCATCTCCAACACAGGAAGGTTCTGCATCAATGGTCTCCCTCATCAAGGCAGCATAACTGGAAAATAGGTTAGGTCTCTTTCTTTCTCTGAAGGTCCCCTTTGGAGCAACATAATTTTCAGCTTCTTGAAGCATATTTTTAGCCCAAAGTGGTCTCTTTCTAGTTTCGGGATAATGTTCTTCCCAAGGTAAGTCTTGAACTTCATGTTTAGCGTTTTCAGGGGTCTCCCTCTGAATCTGAGGGGTGGGATCCTCATCCATGCTTGTAGGAGGATCTTGGTGTTCTAATTCATTAGAGCTTTTGGACCTCCTGAATGCTATGTCTTCTTCAAAGATGGCATCTCTGCTTAGTTCAATTTGCCTTTGTCCAAGTATGTATACTTTGTAAGCCTTAGAGGTTTCACTGTACCCAACAAATACCCCTTTCTTTCCAGAAGGTTCTAACTTTGATCTCTTTTCTTTGGGAACATTAATATAGACTGGACACCCAAAGATCCAGAGATGACTTATGTCAGGTTTGTTACCAGTAAAGGCTTCTTCAGGGGTTTTATTATCAAGAAGAAAATGAGGACATCTATTTTGAATGTACACAGTTGTCCTAGATGTTTCAACCCAAAATGAGGTTTCTATATTTTGGTCGAACAACATAGCCCTAGCAGCTTCTACTATAGTCCTATTCTTTCTTTCAGCTACCCCATTTTGTTGTGGGTTTTAAGGTACAGTTAACTCCCTCTTAATCCCAACATTTATACAATAATCTTTAAATATATCATAAGTGTATTCCCCCCATTGTCTATTCTTAAGGTTATGATTTTCTTACCTGTCATGTTTTCTACAAGAGCTTTGAATTCCTTAAATTTAGAAAGGATTTCTTCAGACTCTTCGTACCTCAGAAAATATATCCAGGTCTTCCTAGAATAATCATCTACAAATATTACATAATATAGAAATCCCCCTAAGGAGGGTACAAACATGGGTCCACATAAATCATAACGAACTAATTCTAATACATTTTTGGATTTATTGTTGCTAGAATTGAAGGACCCTTTAGTATTCTTTCCCAAGGCACACCCCTTGCAGGCTCCTTCAGAACTGCGACTTAGCTTGGGTAAGCCAATCACCATCTTCTCTATCTTAGGTAGGGCATGGAAATGAAGGTGCCCTAATCTTCTGTGCCAGAGTTCATTCGAATCTGGAGTCTCATGAATCAAGGCTTGAGGTGGAGTGGTGCAAAGTCTATAGAGGATCCCTTGTCTTACTCCAATGGTGTGGGCTTTCTTGATGGTGGAGTTCTTTGGCCAAGCAAGTACCTTTCCTTCCATAAAGGTTAATCTGTAAACCTTATCTTCAAGTGCAGAAACTGAGACAAGGTTTCTCTTTATACCAGGTACAAATAGAACTCCAGTCAGTTGTAGGGATATGCCTGACTTTAGGTTGATATTGCAGGTTCCTATTCCCATAACTGGATAATTTGAGTCATCGCCAATTGTCACTTCTTCATTTGAATTTTCCACAAGTGTATCTAGGTGCTCACGAAATCCAGTGATGTGTCGAGATGCTTTGTTGCCAATCACCCATGTGTTGGAACTAGAGGTGACTTGACTAGAGAGGGCTGAGTAGAAGACTAGTCTCTCATAATCACTCCCTTTCTTAACTTCTACCATTGAAGTATGTCGCTTGATCCTGTCTAGGCACTTCATTGCATAATGCCCATATTGGTCACATCTGAAACATTGTACTTCATAAATGTCTATCTTCTTCTTTGAAGACCTCTTTCCATTTGAGTCGTTGTCCCTGTTTCTCTTAAAGTTCTTCTTCTTTCCTTTCTTGTGGGAATTAGAGTTTAGAACTTGAATGTCCTCATTACCATTGTTTTGTTTTATTCCTCTTGTGACAAGCCGAGATTCCTCTTGAATGCAACCAGTTTTCAATCTATCAAACTTAGGAAATTTAGAACGAGCACTGATTCCTTTAATGAACGATTCCCACGAGGTAGGAAGTCCATTTGGGGCCATCATAGCAAGTTATTTGTTGTCTACTAGATGTCCAATAGTGGATAGTTGATCCCTAAGCTCAATGATCCTCAAGAAATAGGATGTAACTGTCTCTCCTTTATTCATCTTCATATGGTGTAGTTGATTCTTCAAGGTGAGAGCCCTGCTAGTGTTGTTGATTTCATAAATGTCAACTAGGGCTTTGAACATCTAAAAAGTCATCTCATATTTAGAAATAACTGGCACAATGTGGTCTTTCACTGAATCCACAATTATCTTAAGAGCCTTCTCATTGTCCTTACTCCACTAAATTTTCTCTGTATCATCAGAGGGTTCAGGAATTTCACTTTTGACATGGGAGTCAAAAATTTATTTTTTTCAAAATAAGCATGATCCTGAATTTCCAAGATACAAAATTTGATGCTCCATCTAGTCGATCTTCAAACCTAACTCTGATTGCCATTAGGATTATAGGAATGTGATCTACTAAGAGCCAGGTGATGGTCTATATGATCGTTACAGAATTTAATTTGATCTTCCTTAACATAGCTCTGATACCATGTTAAGTTTATTTAAATTATGTGATCAAGAGGCTAGAACAGATGAAGATATAGTTTGGAATTTACTTCGAACTGCAGTAGTGTGAATGGAACGGAAGCACAACACTTATTAATTTCGGTATTGTCTTCCTCGCATTGTATGCATGTTATATATGTGAATGAGAGAGTTCGTAGAGAAGAGATGTGTCTTCCCACGTTCAGTATTGTCATCCTCCCATTGTATGCATGTTACATATGTGAATGTGAGGGTTCGTAGAGAAGAGAGATGTCTTCCCACATAGGAAGACACATCGCTTTCCTACGTACCACTCCTAATGTCACTGCACGTTAACAAACAATTTGCTTGCTTGAATGATCACGATTTATTATAAATCGTTTAACCCCAGCCCGTTAACATGAAAGGGTGTAACCGGTGGCATAAGATAATATTTAGTGTTTATTGTATAAACTAATATGTTAACATGTAAGCATCGGAATTATGAAATTGTATGACCGACGTTACCAAAATTAACATAAATACATCACAATTTTAATATTTGTATTGATTTAATATTTACTTATAGATTTATTTTATTATAGAAATTGTATTGTGATTATTTATCATTACATATTAACATAATATAAAATTTTAAATATATTATTAATATAACATATCATCATAGAATTGTATATTTATATTATATAGTTATTTAATGTACTAATTTTTTATAATAATGGTATTCTTTAATCTACCTCCAGAAACTATGCTATTATAAAACCATGTGCAATGAATGCAAAAGTAATTATAAATTGAATTAATTATAATAGTTTTTTATTAGTATTCGTAATTTCATCAAAAAATAACTAATTAATATAAAATATAAACTTAAATCTAAATTAAAAAATAAAATAAATGTAACATCAAAATATATGATAATAAAATATTAATAATAATAATAATTAAAAAAATAAAATAAATGAAACGAAATGAAAACGAAGATTAGTAAAAATCAATATGAAATCATGTTTGAAGAGAGCTTTCAACCATAAGTATTGCATGAAAACAATCCATCCAAAGCATTATCAAAGAAGATTAGCACAAGAGGTTAGTTAGGAAATAAATAAACAAACATGAATACTACTCCCTCATGATGCTCCCTATGCCATGGCTCTTCCTTATCCTCCTCCTCTCCAAGATCCTGTTGCTATGTGAAGTATGCCCTCAACTTGAGCACTAGCACAAAACGATGTCAAATGGAGGATGGGAGATGGTTGATTATGTCAAGTGTGGATGTTTGAAGATGTGAATGAAGTATTAATATCAACTAGCAATTCCAATGAGTGGAAGAGCTAAAACATGATACAAATAACAATGCATGGATAACTCTTATGTGTGTGACCTCAACAATGAAGGAATGAGCTCTATTTATAGAGAAAATGGGAAAATGAAAGGTTGAGATTGAATTGATTGAGGAAGGGTTAGGATTCCCCGAGGAAGTGTTGATCCTCAATCCATGTGTTCACTTTCAAGCCAATCACATGTTGACAAGTGTCAACAAGGGAAGGCTTGAGAGGAGAGGGGGACAAACCATTAAATGCTTGAAGATACATGAAGGTTACCATGGATGGTTAGGTTAATGGATAAATCTTTTACCTAGGGGTTAAAGGAATGTGCAAGGGTTAAAGGGGACTTGAGGGTTGCCATGGATGGTTGGGTTAATGAATAAGTCTTTAAACAAGGAGTGGGGAATGTGCAAGGGTTAAAGGTGGGCTTGGTTGGTCAAAGACCCATGTGGGTTAGCTTGTGGAAAGGAGAAGGCCTTTAATGCCTTGTAAGAGCCTTAGATATTTTGAGAAGTGACTATTCCCTAATCCTTTAGTTTAGGAATGTGCAAACCATTAAAGGGGGGTTAGGCTAATAATAGGGGTTTAGACATGATTAGAAGGAGGGTTTAACTTGCAACTTGCATTTTCTAGAAAGTGTAAGTGGGTGAGAGATTTTACAAATTTAAAATAAATATTAATTTATTTAAATGTGAAAGATGGGATTTTAGGGATTTAAATAAATATTGATTTATTTAAATGTGAAAGGGGGGTTAATTAAACAAATATGCTTTATTTATTTAATTAATAGTCAGAACATGGTTTAATGAATTAAATCAAATAAATTGAATAATTGGTTTAATTAATAAAAGAACATAGTTAGATAATCAAATAAATACTAAATATTCATTTAATTAAGTGGACATAAATGGGTGTCTACATTTAATTAATAGAAGAACATAGTTAGATAATCAAATAAATATTGAATATTCACTTAATTAAGTGGATAGAAATGGGTGTCTACATTTGCCCCTCTTTGAGACGGTGTGATTTATCGCAATGTTTCAAAGAAAAACAAGTCACTTCATGGCACATGCCCCAGCATGTGCTAAGTCGGTGATTAGTTATGCCCCCTCGAGAGATGGGACAAAAGTTCAAAATTTTGGGCAATCTCTCAAAAAAATTTAAGAAAATTAGGCATGGTAGAATGGAGGATTTAGGATCGATTGGCGGCGAACGACGAGCGGTAGAGGAGAATGGGAAGTTGGTAAGGAAATTGGTAAGTCGATAAGTACCCTTAGGTCATGCAGGAGATATGATGCAAATGTAGTATTGTGGTGCATATGATTGATGTAGTTCAATTGATCAATATAGTTTTGGTACAATGGTTTGGACAATCTGGTGCAATTGGTTGAATTGCCCCAATTGTAGTCAAAGCCTGACAATTGATGTCAGTTTTCCTGATTTTAGTCAAAGCGTTAAAGTTGCCCATGAAGAAATACACATAGCTAGGAAAACAAGAGTTGGCAACATGCTACTCAAATTGGACATACTTAAAGCCCATGACCTAGTAGTGTCTAATGGAGGTACTAGGGAGATTTGGGTTTGGACAAGATTGGATTAGTTGGGTTAGTAGTTGTATATCAATCCCAAAATTTCCAATTCTAATGAATGGATCTACTCACGGTTTCTTCTCCACAACTAGGGGGATTAGACAAGGGGATCCCCTATCACCCTTCCTATTCATAATAATGGTTGAGGCTATGGGAAGGGATATCAAACAACTCAGGGAAGCAAGAAAATGGAACGAAATTAAAGTCATGACTAGAATGCAACCAACCACGCACCAACAATTTGCAACTGACACCATCCAATTTGGTGCGGCGAGTCAGGCTGAGGTGAACATGATCAAAACCTACTTGGATAGATACTGTCAAGGTCAAAGTATCAATTGGAGGAAATTTGAGGCATTCTTCTTAAACACCCATCTAAGATTAGAAGGAGACATCTACGAGTTGCTTTTCTCTCAAGGAGGTTCTTGGGAACACCTTTGTTTGTAGGGGTAAATAAGAAATTCTATTGGGAAGATTTAATAAACAACTGCAAAAGCAAAATGGAAACATGGAAAGGAAAATGGTTGCCTTCGGTAGGTAGACTCTTGATGATTAAGGTTGTTCTCTCAGCCATTCCAATACACTCAATGTCGTGCCTAAAGTTCCCGAGAGCGATAGAAAACAATCTATAACATATCACAAGGAAATTCTTCTAGAGTGAACCAAACAAGCAAAGCAAATTTCCACTTGTGGCTTGGGACAAAGTATGCTCTCCGAAGGAGACAAGGGGTGTTGGCATAAGACAATTGACATTAATGAACCTTGCAATGGGAACCAAACTAGTGTACACTTTAAGCACAGATTGCAATCAAAAGTGGACAAGAATCTTGAGAAGAAATACTTGGACTCGGTTGAACCAATTAGAGTTCTAAAAATAAGTGATTCCCGCAAAGGCTCGGCCATCTGGAACACATCCTCAAATGTAGAGACATTATCTCACACCACGTCACTTGGGAAGTTAGAAATGGCAACAGGACTTTATTCCGGACGGATTCTTGGCTAGATAGGTACCAATTGCTTTACATACAAACTTAGAAAGAATAAGAGAAGAAACTAACAAATTGGTGAAACGAGATTAGCGACTATGGGAGGGTAATTGGTTAGGATGGAACTAAGGTATGGGAGTGGTGATCATTTCAAGATATCAATGCACGAAAAGAGCAGTTGGAGGCCTTAACAGACATTTTAAAAAGAAGACAATTTGCACCATCAAATGAATAGGATACCATTCGATGGTGCAGGTTTATTACAGGTGTGTATAAAGTCAAATTGGGATACAAGGTTAAGGAAGTTGCAATGGCCAAGAAGGATTGGCCCAATGAACTAATTTGGAGCAAGCATTCTTTGCCTAGCCAGTAGTCCAAAAGAGAATATTGACAAAGGACAGACTACAAAAATTATACATTCAAGGGGCTGGGAGATGTGTTCTATGGCAAGCTGATAGTGAATATGTGAATCACATCCCTCCTCAATTGTCCATTCGTAGAGAAATGCCAGAAAATTTTCATGGCAAAGTTGGACTGACAATGTCCAATGCCAAATGCTATTGAGGAATGGTTCATCTAGTGACCAATTCATAAATGGAGAGCCCTTTTTCGTAGTTTGTGGTGCATTCTTCCCTCAACAATCATTTGGGAATTGTGGAAAGAAGGAAATAGAAGGATATTCCAAGGAAAATGGATGTAAAATGAAGCTTTGTGTCGAAAAATTGAGGAACAAGCTAAGGAACTGGTCAATAATGCAGTTAGGAACAAGATTTTGAAACAAAATATCTTCACAAATTGGGATGATAGGATGATGAAGGTATTCTAGAGCCTTAAAGCTACCTCAGCAATGAGAATTAGAAATGACAAAATTCCAAACCCAAGGGAAGTGATATAGTGCACCGCGCCGAAAATTGGATGGATCAAGGTCAACTTTGATGGGGTATCAAAGGGCAACTCGGAACCAAGTGGGATAGATTATGTGGCAAATGACTATAATGGAAAGAAAGTCACATTAAAATTGGAGCACATTGGATCAATGACAAATAATGTAGCTGAGTTCAAAGCGGCTTTGGTGGGGTCGTAGCTAGGTTTGGAGTTGAAAAGTAGCCGAATTCATTTAGAAGGGGACTCACTAATCACAATAAATTATGTTAGGCAAAAAGACACACCCAACTGGACTATAGCTTATTGGCTCAGACCAATACAAGATGCATTGGCAAGTTTCGATGAGTACAAAGTGGAACGAGGGCAATGATGTGGCAGATGGATTCACCAAAATGATAGCTAATATATAGGAAGAGGGAGAGGGAGAAGGAGATGTTATATAGAGATAAACAAAGAGTTAAAAAACAAACAAAGAGAAATAGAGATGATGAGAGGGATAGAGAAATAGGGGGAAATACAAGGAGGGAGGGAGAGAGAGGAAGAGATATAGATACATGGGAAGAGAAAGGGAGAGAAAGGTAGATATAAAGAGATAGGTGAGCAAGAGAGGGAGAGATAGAGTTAACGAGATATAGATGGACAAGGGTAGGGATAGGAAGAGATGCAAAGATAGAGATCTAGAGAGGGAAAGAGTGAGAGATATAGAAGGTGACATAAACAAGTAATGGAGAGGGATGGAGAGAGGGAGGAGAGATAAAAACGATAAAATAGAGATAGACGTGTGTGTGTGTGTGTGTGTGTGTGTGTGTGTGTGTGTGTGTGTGTGAGTGAGTGAGTGAGAGAGAGAGAGAGAGAGAGAGAGAGAGATGCAAGAAGAGGTAAGAAGATAGAGATAAAGAAGAGATAGAAAGAAACATAGAGAGGAGATAAACCTATTAAATTTGTACATATTAATTTAAATTATATATATTATATTTATATGTTGATTTAATTTGGTTATATTATAATTAATTATAATAATCTTCTATTTTTTATTATAAAATATTAATATTGTTCTATAATTGATATATTATATAATAAGGCTCAATTATAACTTCGGTCGTACCAATTTCTCCTTTGGCCAGTTTCATCAGTTTCACCTTCGACCATACCTTCTCCTTTGACCAATTTCACAGGCATACCAGTTTCATCTTCGGTCGTACTAGTTTCTATATATATATCGTTTTATGGCTTTTACATGGTGGGAATTTATTTTTAGAACAAGGTTATGTTTTTTTAAATATAGAATGAGATGAAACAAACCAATCTTTTCACCCTTTTCGCTTGTAATCTATTCACAGTAAACAATTAATGAGCGGTGACAAAAAAATCGTGAAATGAAAAGTGCAAGGCATAAACACGAGTAAATAAAAAACGTATTAAGATAAGGTAAAATGATCAATGGTAGTGGACGTTGCAATCGTTTTGCACATCCTTCAATTAATATGGACCATTGATTCAAGAAGTTAACCCATCCATTTTATATAAGAAAGGCCTTCGACGTAATAACAAGTAAAAGAGATAAGTATAATCAAAATTTTGTATGGACCATTAGAACTCCAACATGTTTGAAATTCATTTGTATTTTCTATTAATTTAGTTGCTAAAACCAATGGTTATATAAATATGAAGTGATATGCAATACCAAAAGCAAATAGCTTAAAATACTTAGACAAGAGCTCCACTAGATCCCTCTCTACTTAACCCAAAAGAAATATATATATATATATATATATATATATATAGAGAGAGAGAGAGAGAGAGAGAGCATTATTTCGATTCATCAATCTTTTATAAAAATTTGAATAAACACAACATAATGTAATTCAAATACTTTCTTACAACGATTAGTCATGTCATGCGACTCTCAAGACTCAAAAGAAATCTCAAAACACAAATTTGCAAAGTGATGCTTGACTTGACATGCACACTCTATAAGACAATTTGCCCAAATGAACAATTGTCCTCTACTTTTTTTGTGTGTTGAACCATAGACTAGGCTAGAATTCTAACAAAAAAATATGCTAGCTAATCATCTAATACATTTTTATTACTTCAATTAATTAAAATACAAAACCCATACAACACTGCATTTTCAATTTTGAGTTAACACATAACAACACAAACCTAGCATCTTTCCCCCATGCTGGTCTAAGTCAAAACCAAGGAATCCATTGTCAAAACTAGCTTACAAATAAGAAAGAAAAAAAAATTAACAAGGAATATCTCTAAAACCATTCTTCTTGTTAGTGCTAAAATCTTTGAGCACAAGTGTTAAACTCAAAGCAATAGATCACTAACTTAAGATCAAGGAAGGCAATGATGGACCAATTGTTGAGAGTGGGTAATCACTCCTTCACTTTGAACTTAGCTAGAGCCGAGGGGCTTCCCTAGAGGTATCTTTAATAAGATTAATCATGACTCAAGATGAATTAACTAAAAATGTTGCAATAGCACTAGACCAAAGAACTAACCTACTACACATAAGACCTCTTATTAAAATAATATTGACATCATTGCATAACAAGAAGATGTGGGTAGCAAAACATAACTCTTAGATAATAACTCTTCAAGCTCACTACAAATGTTTTCTTTGGGTTTAATCTTGTATTATTTACTACATATAGACTAATGTCCTCCTCCTAAGCTACTAGTGAAAGATATTTACTTTGCAGTGCATGATGGATTATTTACTTCCAGGACTAGTGCCTAATCCATCGTTACAAAGCTGCACCATACCATGAGAAACATCTTGACATCGTGCAAAATTATGAGTTGCACATGTATGACATTAAATAGTTGAACATACTTAGTAATCCATCATCACATTGTAGAAATACATGTTATTAAGAAAAGACCATTACAAAGATTGTAACAAATTAGAATAATGTCTCATTCACCAAGCCACTACTGCATTCATACCAACAAATGTGGCAAGAAAGAACCTAAACATAGACTTCTCCTAAAGATCTAAAGTAGAGCCATGGAGATTCAATTCCTAAAACCATCTACACATAACGACCTCATTCTAATTTACAAAACATGATGCCTTGAAGTCAACAAAATTTACAAGAGTTGAAACCCTAGATGCTACTTGGCACTTGCAATTAAGAAATGGAAAACCATTATTATGGAAAACAAGCTAATATTAATAGTGATATGTTTGGTCACCCAACCACTTGCAAGAATTCAACCAAGAATTGGAGATACAATGCCAATTGAAATCCTATGGAATCTGCAAGATAGGCAATTTAGATCAATTGTGAGAACCATCAACATATGAAGTTAAAAACCTACATTAATTGTGGCATGGTTTGCCCTTATCCTCCATCATTAAAAGTGTATGCAAATCTTCGCCCCTAAGACAAATAATCTATGTTACCCGAGATTCCGAGACAAGAATGAGAGGGAACGAGGTTTGGATACGACATTTTGTTTTGGCCAATTTTGGGGACGGCAAAAGGGATGGCTATATAAAATATAAAAAAAAATTAAATATACAAGGAAATTTTAAATGTTGATATGAAAGCATGGATATAGCATGCATATGAAAACATTAGAAAACCTTGAGTTCTTTGATATCCGTTGCTTCTAGATTTGATTGTGAGAGTGTTTTTCCATCAATGTTTTGAATCACACTCTATGACACATCATTAGGATGAGATAGAGATTATAACGAGTGTGATCTGAAACATTGATGAAAAAGCACTCACAATCAAATCCAAAAGCAACACACATCAATCTCGTGAATTGTGGAAATCTACTGGCATTAAGTTCTTTGTCAACACTCAATAACGTAATATGTGTTCATTATTCAGAAATTAGAAATCATTGTCATGCATGTGATATTAAAAAACTAACATACAAAATGCCCAAAGACTACACTGCTGCCATACAATTTCATTTTCAAAATACCAAAAAACAAAGTATAAACATAAGATTTTGAAATCATGGCAAATGCAAGGATTCCAACAAAATCAGTCTCCAACATCATGGCCTTGCAAGGCTGCAATGAAGTTTCCACTTTAACATTCAGGACGTAAGGGTTGTAAACGAGTACAGAATATTAGTATTCACAGAGATTACAGGTTGTAGCACTTCAATTTTAAATCTCCTTTGATTGTAAAGCAATATTTATTAAATGTCTGATTTGTAAATATAATGCAACATGTCCTCCAAAATGTGGCCAACCAATAGATTTGAATATGTAATAACTTATTTACTGAAACAAACTGAACAAAAATAGCAACCATCAATATTTCACTATCAAAATATAGTTAATCCCCCATCCCAAAAAATGTACTATTGTTGAGCTGTGGGGAACCAAAAAGAAATAAAAAAATGTTTTTTTAAAGAATTTTAGCCTTTTTTTATTTTTAGAAGTGGTGGGAAAAGGGGGATGGCTGGCCACCCCCGGGATGGTTAGGGGATGTCAAAGGCATCCCCAATCGTCCAAGGGATGGGGGGATGTCCCCTTTGAGAATCACTGCTGTCCCCAAGTTTGCGGGACGTTTCCCACAGATTTTGCGATTTTAAGAATGGCAGGGGGATGTCCCTTGGCTGTCCCCAAGTCCTCAAAACATCCCTTGTATGGGGATGAGGGATTCTAACTTGAGGATGCGTCCCCAGATAACGTAGCAAATAATGGTTTTTGGGCAGAAAAATCCTAATTGGGTAGTCAGTGGGTCAAATTTGGTCATTAATGGTGCCCTAGAGGATTTGGTGAGTGCAAGAAGCAATCTAGAAGAAATGCATAAGTTAAAAGCAAAACAGGATGTGAGAAAAATACATGCAAGGTTTTAGGTCAAGACGACAGATTGAAACTAAATGAGGGAATGGAGGTCCTAAAGTCCAATGCAACTCCACAAAAGGAGTGAAACGAGCAAAGAAAGCACCATGGATAAATGCAGGAAAAGTATGTGGAATTGCATACTAAGACTTGATATCCAAGTCAAAAAATAAGATGTCCAAAAGTCGGCTTGAACTTTGCACAAGAAGTAATGAATATAAAGTCATGGGGATTCTTTGTAGGATTTTAGAATAAATTCTGGTAGTCCACTTAAAGTCTACATGAAAAGAGATGAAGTGCGGAAACCATGCAGAATCAAATGGTGGAAGTGGAGGTTGGAACATAATAAGTGCAAAGGTGCAAAGGAATTCCACAAGGAAGAAAGGGGAAAGATGCGGGAAAAACTTGTAGAACTGATGGCTGCATAGACAAGAGTTTGTATTGTAGCCCAAAAGAATAGATTTTAATTTGTTAAACCATGTCATTCATAGTTTCAGCGACATTTACAGACAACCAATGGAATAAATTCTTGCATTTTGTAAAATATACCCACAAAATCAAATAATGAAAGAGCCAGAAACTAAATCCAGGTATGTCTATAGTAAGGAAATACATTTCTGCCAAAGTGATACAGATAACTCCTACAAAATGGGGAAATAATATGCATCTCAATATGAATGCAACATGTCAACTTCAGACACATTATTCACAGGCAATATCTAAGATGAGCATAATAGAAATTGTCTAAAGCCCATGCTCATCCATACTACAAGAACCATCATGAACAAAACGTAATAGTTTTACAATAATTGACATCAATTTATTATTCAGTATCCTCCTCACTTTCATCACTGTAAGATACCAGTCCCATAAGTTTGGTTCCAACACTACTTGTCACAGTTTCCTGCTTGCTTGACTCATCATCTACTGCCTTCGTATTAACTTCATGTAATTTTGTAGATGACTCAAATTGTTTATTGTGATTCTCTGAATCCAATTTCAATTTTTTAGGTTGTGGTTTGAATTTAATTAAACTGCTCAAAGGGCGTCGCGCTTGTTCTGCCTTTTTTTCTGGAAGTTTACGTTCCTATGGTAGACATCCCAAACAGCAAAGTAAGAACTAAAAACAAGAAGCAAACCGTAATTATGGATTGCATCTTTTCTTTGTTTCCTATTCTACTTAAAATATTTCTTGTGCTTGCTCCAAGACACCATTGATGGCAAGCAGCGTGCCAATGAATATGACTAATAGTACAAAAAATAACTTAAACGTGTATCCTGAAAATAAATTGACATTCACAGGCTGGAATTTACCTCTGTTTTTGGTGGAACCAATTCCTTCGAGACAATGTTATTAACAGTATGACTTGCTACAGCAGCCTGGTATTATAAAAAAAAGCTATGAGCTTGATTTTCTCATTCAAAATATTTAAGAAAAAACATGAATAAGACCTGGGGATAAATAGTTATTTAAACTGGCCACTCTTGACTTTCTCTAAAAATTATATAGCAACATTAATGTTTTTGCCACATGAACCTCCTCTTTATTGTTAGCTCTTTACCGTACACATTAATTATCTGTCGTGAATGATGGTGAAAACCTCATGGCCCTAAAAAAATTTATGAACTCGATCAACCAATATAGCAAAAAAAATTCCACAATTTACATTTTTAGAAAATGCCCTACTACGTTAAATGCGAAGAATCATGCTTCGATAACAAAATATTAATTATTTTAAGGACAACAAAAAAAAGTTGCATAGAAATATTATTTCAAGAAACAAAAAAAATTCAGAGGTTTTCACCTCTCATTAATTCTCTCCCCTCAAATATGCGTTCTGCATTTCCACCTATTCAAAAAAGGGACATAAAGATCGTATCCATTCTAGTTGAATTCTGTTAAAATGATTTTCATCAAGAGTTTCAGTTGATTTCTTTTCCTGAAGGCACCTTAAATACGACACATTACAATCTGAAACCATGGACCATACTTGCCACCAGAGGAACAAAATATTCATTTAACTTTCAAAAAAGCCAGCTCCAAAGTGAAGGGCCAAATCAAGCACATAAATAAAGAGAGTTTGATGCGGAGAACCATGCATGATATCACTGAAGCTATTTTCAGAATAGTCTCAAGAATCTCAGAACCTTAAAATGTAACTGCATCTCACATAAACATACAAAAATGATAATTAAGGTTGTTGCAGAGTGTTTTGTTAATTTTCTCCACAACAAGGCACAACACATAAGGAGAAAGTGACTATGCTTGGGTTTTAGTTGTGTGCAAGATAGATGGCACACACATGACAATACATTTGTTGCAGTATTGTTTTAAAAGATTTGGTTGTTAATGCGTCAACATGTAAGGACAGTACACTGGTTTTAGAAGAGAAACCAGTTCATAGTTATCTAAATGATTGTTTTTGTTTCTACTAGATAGTTTTTTCCAGTTCATGCATTTATTGTTCTATGGATATTTTGAATCAAAGATAAATATTTGTCCCCCTGTTTCTTTTTATTGTATGTGTAAGATTTGGCTATGGAGATAGCCACCCAAGATCTAGAGGCCTAGTGGAAAGCACAACATGAAAAGATCAATATGACAAGAATAAACTGTATTCCTATCAAGAATGCAATAGAATGGAATTAAATTAGATTACAAAGGAAACCCCTTGGTTATGTAGGCCAAGGTGAGACATAGGATAGCATAAGATTATGACAAGTGTCTTAATCTTATGATATGTGACAAAGTGATAATTTATCATCCACGTAAGGTGGAAAAGCGATAATGTGATAAGTGTCCACTAAAGGTGGGAATTCCACTTAAAGTGGGAATGTTCCTATGTGGTCCCTAAGTAAACTTAAGTATCATATGTGATTAGGACCTAGGTGAAGAAGATACCACGTACAACACCTTAATTGTACCAACACCCCCAACACCCCCCCTCCCCCGTAAATGCAACTTAGGGAGAATGTACACAAATGCAAACAATGCAAGATGGGTCCCGACTACTAGATCATGTTAGTTACCCATATACAAATGCAATGCAATCTCCTACAAATAGAGAAAAGGAGAAAACCTAGAGGCACAAAACCCCTCCCCAAAAGAGAGATGAAAATATAATATACTCTCAAATAAGAATGAGAAGGAGAACACCATGTGAGGAAAAAGCCCCCGCAACCCTCCCCCTTTATTTGAGAAGGAGAAAACCCCATGTGAGGAAAAAGCCCCTGCAACCCTCCCCCCCCCATAAGAGAGACCTTGTAGCCCCCCTTCAATGTAGAATATGCTCCAAATTGGGTGTATAAGGTGGTCTTTGATCGTCGAACAACATTCCTCCCCTTAGAAATAAACAAAACCAAAGGTGTATGTATGAAGTCTTCCCAATTTTGAAAGGAACATGTAGGAAGAAATTTCAATACGTATGGAGTCTTTGATAACTACTCAAGTGTCCCCATGTCAATGATGAAAGATGCCCCCTCCAAATCAAGTGTACTAGGCCACACTGCTGAAAAAGACAATCCATTATCTAGCGAAGATGAATGCAAAACATGATCCAAAGACTCAAGAGTCTCCTCTAAAGATAAAGAGACCTCCAAATGTTGTTCCAAAGTATCCACACTCATGTCAAACTGTGAAGAATGATAATGTAAAGAATGAAGAAGAGGGTCAGCTATTCCCTCGCAACATGAAGAAGGATCATCTCCACCAAAGGGAAGATGAATATCATCAACAGTGTCTCCCAAATCTGCAAGATGGGAAACTATAAACAAGCTTGCAATGTCTGTCAAGTAAACATCCCAAGGCACTGTATTTGAAAGACAATGTATATCCTGCTGCACCGAATCACAAGAACCCAAAACTGTAGCAACACAAGCATCATTAGGAGCAACAATAGATATGATCTCAATAGGAGGAGATAGAATGTAAGGCTCAAGAACTAGATCACAATTGAAAATACACTATGTTACCCCGAGTTTCCTGAACGGGGACGGCAGGGGACGGCGGGACGCGTTTCCGGGATGGCGGGACGCGTTTCCGAGATGGCAATTTTTTTGGCCAAACTTGGGGACGACGGGGGACGGCAAAAGGGGACGGCTATATAAAATATAGGAAAAATTTAAAATATATAGGAAAATTTCAGAATTCTAAATGTTCATATGAAAACATGGATAAAGCATGCATATATACATTATATTCATATGAAAACATGGATAAAGCATGCATATATACATTATATTCATATGAAAACATGGATATAGCATGTGTATGATACTATGAAAAGTTGAAAACATTTTAGAATGTAAATTCGGAACATACAACATTGTTGATACTCAATAGACAATATGCAATTATGCATTCATAAATCAGAATTTCAATTCATTCACATTGTCAATAGGGATATCATAATATTTATTAATTTTAAATTTTTAAATGTTTAACAATTTGTTAGTTTAATATTTATATTTATAATATGAATTAATTAAAATTTTAAACGTTTGATATAAAATTATGAATTGAATTAATAAATTTAAAATTTAATTAATGTTATCTTTTAATTTTTATTTTTTTTAATAACAATTTGAATTAATAAGGGGCCTATATTAGAATATTTTTTAAAAAAATGAAAATACAACTTTTTTATTTTTTTAATATTTTTTAATGGCCTTAGATATGGGGGACGTCTAGCCGTCCCCGGGATGGATTGGGGACGTCCCAGCCATCCCCAGGACGTACGGACATCCCCCAGAGCTAGGGCAGGCATCCCCCCATTTCGGGGACGTCCCCTCAAAATACAGGACAATTTGGGGACAGGGGGAAACGTCCCCTCGTCGTCCCCAAGTCCTCGGGTCGGAGACGCGTCCCCCGGTAACGTAGAAAATACACAAGTTGAAGTAGCCAAAATTCTCCTCAAAATCTGAATCCACACTAAAAGTGTGATCATCATCTAAAGAATCAAAGTCATCAATAGGAACAAAGTTTGGAAAGGAGTAAGACCACGATGCAAGATCCACCTACCCCAATAGCAATGACCACTCTACTCTCCAAGTCTTTGAACAACTAAATCAGGAGTAAACTCCATAGTCTTCCTTGCTGCACCATGAGTGATTTGATAGATGGAAAGTAGATTGTTTGTCAAGAGAGGAACACAAAAAACATCATTGAAAGTGTCATCCCCAATATCAACAAATCCCATTCCAATTACATTCATATATGTATGATTGCCCATCAAAATAGAGGGCATGTTGCAAGGCTCAAATGAAGAGAACAAAGACTGTGAAGATGACATATGATAAGAAGCTCCCGAATCTAGAAGCCATCTCCTTGAACCATGACCTGTAGTAGCACAAAGAGTTTGTCCTTCGTTCTTACTTGTCCCAAAAGTGTGACTCTTTTCCTTATCAAACTTTGTTTGTTTGGAAGAAGCTGAAGTAAACATTCTTGAAAGCAAACTAATTCTATTCTTTTGAAGAAGATGCTTCAATTCATCAAGATCCTTCTTCAAATAATAGTCTTCTTCATGCCCTATTTTCTTGCAATATGCACAACTAGGCTTCTCCTTCTTAGATTATTCCCCCCCCTTAGAAGAGGAACTTTTAGATTCTTCAATGGAATTACATGTGGATTGTGTGTTCTTCTTAGGCTTGTTCTTAGATTGCTTTTGTTTCTTGTTGGATCCTATCTCATGACTAGCCACCAAAGCATGTGACTTGGGTGACTTGAGAATACCCATTGTGATCAACTTTGATTGTTCATCCATCAACATTTCCATCAATGAATCAAATGATGGTGTAATATAAGCGCTCCCCATAGTCAACCGATAAGTTTGGAAACAAGAAACAAAAGCTGCGCACTCTAAAGGAAGCTTGTCCAACAAATTGAAGACCAATTGTGCATCCTTCTTATCAATGCCACAATCTTTGAGTTGTGCTCTTATTAGTTCATTTGCCTTGGATTGTATCAAAATTCTTAGGATCAAGATTAGTGAGATCATTTTCAAGTTTGTATCCCCTAATCTCATCAAATTTTACATACAAAAGTGCAAGTTTATCCAAGCATCCTTAACTATTTTACACTTATCAATATGAAAGATAAGATCAGCACACACATATTTTCTCAAAATTCCAGGAGCCATAGTACTTTTAATGAGCCAATCCATTTTCAAATTAGAGTATGATTTAGGATCTGATGGTTCTTGAATGGTTCCATCAATGTAGGGAGTTAATCCTTTTTCCATTCGTTTACTCCATGCATTTATTTTCCATATTGCATAGTTATGTGGAGTTAAAAGAGGAAACTTAGGATGACCCATGGGTGAAAATCTAAAGAGCACAAGAGAGAACTTAAAGCACAATCACACAACACAACCCGTCAAATGCATTGAATCAAGGAACCCCCCCCAAATCAAATGATTTGCACTTTATACTGAGTGCGATTACTATGGCCACTTGCAAAACAAAGGCTAAGTGGACTTCTGATTTCAATACTTACAAATGCCACAATTAGACAAAATCAGACTCTGATCAACATGTAAAAGACCAAACTATGATCCATTATTACAATTGCCAAAATATGTTAAATAAGGCCATGTGCTGAAAGTACAAGGAAAATTATGCATTTTCAAAAGAATTGCACCTAAAAAGGAGTCTGTATGAGCTCGAACGAAGCCCCAAAAGTTGTAGAAACAGGACTCAGCAACATTTGTGAAAAAATGGATTTTCTAAAAAAACCATGCACCAAAATCGGAAACGAAGAGCACGAAATTCTACCCGATACAAATAAAAAATGAAAAATAAATTGCTTTGAAAAAGGAGCTCGTATGACCAAGTTATGGGCATTTGAAGATTGACTGCAAAATCAAAAAGCTCAACTGTAAGTTTGGGGGGGGTGGCATTTGAAAAACCTTCTACTGTCATGATGACATCAGCAAATCACGAGGTTAAATTTGACCATCTTGGGACTGTCAAATAAAATAGTGATAATGTGATAAGTGTCCACTAAAGGTGGAAATTCCACTTTAAGTGGGAACATTCCTATGTGGTCCCTAAGTAAACTTAAGTAACATGTGTGATTAGGACCTAGGTGAAGAGCTTACTAGGTACAACACCTTAATCACACCAACAGTATGGCTCCAATTGTGTGATGCGACTGTTTATTGTACTAATGCTTAGACCAATTCCCTAGTAATAGTTATCAAGTGAAACATTCTCCATAAGGTCTGCACCTGTTGAAATTGAAATTTATTAAGTCTCCATTTAGTTTAGAATGATAATGATGGATTACAACCCCTTGGCAATGAATCTGATTAATGCCACAGGCAAGTGATTATGTACAGAACTAATAAAGGTGCACCTCCTTGTGCTTGGACCTCAGTAGTTTAAAATTGTTTGCAATACCCATGCGGCCTTTCAGGAGCAGCTGCAAAGTGGCTCTCAAACTCTGAAAATAATGATGCTTGCCAATGTGAGCTTGATTCTATTTCTGGTGATGACCTATGGTTTGAGTGTGTTAACTTTTCAGTAGAGTGACTGTCATTGTGCACAGTTTTGTATAGGAGTGGGGGACATAAGTGTTGCCTTTACAGCTTATAATGACAGTTCCATGTTATTCAGCTTTTACAGAGACTAAGATTGGTAAGAAAGTGCACTTAACAAATAGAAATGGTAATGGATCAATATACACTAGGTGTACAAAATTATGAAATAATGAAATACCTCTTGTACAGATGTAGCATATTTAGCTAAAAACTCAAAGTTCAACTGGGAGTGACAATGACTCGATATAAACTGGGTGAACAAAATTATGGAACAATGAAATACCTCTTAAACGGATCTAGCATCTTTGTTGCATTTGTAAATAGTATGATTGCATTTCTCCCAGAAAGTCCTTAAACCGTAAAATAGGAGCAGAGTTCCATGGAACAGACACTGAATAAGATACAGATATGGATAAGGCAAACTTTCAAAACCCTTTAAGTTATATATATTTTTGGTTTTTATATTTTCTGTTTATAATATTTATTTTGTTATATTACATATGTTTATAGTAATTTAAGTATAAATACATGAACAATTAATTTTTTATATTTTATCTCTTTGCAATATTTGAATGTTTTTTCATAACCCTAGTTTGGTTATAGCACCAGATGGTATGGTAAACTATCGAAAAAATAGGGGCTACAGCCCAAATACAGATATGTCTAGATATAGTATTCATGCCATATCCAGAAGTATCATATCTGTAAACAGTATCTGGCATATGGAGGGGATGTATCAAGTAACATTAGAAAGGGAAAATACTGGATCCTCCGGAACAGAACCCAAGTTCCAATTATTATAATCAAATGAAATTAAGTTGAACCTTGTATATATAGGCCAGGAACAATGGGTCAGAGAGGCTAAATTTTCCAATATAATGAAAAACAAATTTGATGCTACTTGAACATAACTAGAAATCATGTACACAACTTACAGATAAAGGAATTTTTTAATCAGGAAAGAGGAGGAAAAATCATTGAAGTGGAGGAACCAAATTGCTACAAATATATTGTAATAATGTAATTTGTACTTAAAGTACGATATAAGGCAGACAACCTATACAAATAAACCAAGCCCTACAAATTATATCTAATTCACTTAAATCCAAGAGAGCTCAATTGTGTTCATAGTACATTGCCTAATTGAACATAGATATGAATGGTCCTAGTTATATCAACCCTGGAAAAAAAATGTGAGTACAAAGAAGTAGATAAGAGTAAGAAGAGGCATACTTGAAAGTTTTTCAATTCTCGTGCCTCCTCATTTGCAACATGTTTTTCATAATCTCTCTTAGACTGTACAAAACAAATTATGGGATGCCTTGTTAACTTAAATTGGAAACAGTAATTCAACAAAACAAACTCTTTATTTCTTCTCCAGGAAAATGTTACTTTAGACTCTAAATCACAAGAAACTGAAAGTTATAAAAGATGGCATTGAACCTTTTGAAGCCAATTTTCTAATTAAATGTGTCATTGAATTCGAATAAAAACTTAAGTAAAAAACAAAAAATATTTTGCATGGTCCAATAGTATGCAAAGAATAATTTTGAACAATCACATGTGCTTGTACAACTTCAGATAACTTGCCTGGGTGTAATATAAGGTTAACTTTAAGCCACTTACCAGGAACTAATTCAATGAATTAAAGAAAATTCTTTTAGAACAGGTAAGTTAAAATTGTTTTAAAATTCTTGGCTATGAGAACCTTTTAAGTTGATGATGACAAGCATATTGAACAGGAAACCTCTCAACTGGTTTGAATTTTTCAAAAAAATAGGTACAGTAATAAGCACATTACTAGAGTGTTTCGACAAGCCAAAGACGGCATGTGATTTACACAAATATGGAAATTCTTACTTATTTTGAAGCCATCTCTAATTAGATTTATAAATAATTGAAAAGAAAAATATCAAAACAACATAAGAAAGTTAAAAATCTGATTTTTCCCTGAAGAATCAAAGTGACGTTTGACAACACTAGTGTATATAAAATTGAATGCTCATGTCGAACCACTTACATTGGAGAAACGAGTTGCCCTATTAGGGCTAGGATCAAGGTACACGGTGCAAACATCAATCATGAATACATTAACAATTTTGCACTAGCAAAATATTTATTTGACACAATGTTAGAACCGCTTTGAAACCACTAGGATTTATTTGACTTGAAACCACTAGGGTGCTAGTAAAGGAATTAAACTATTGCAAGAGATAATTAAGGGAGGCTAATGAAACTTGCACAATCTTAATAGAAATAAGGGGTAGGGTTTAAGCTTCTCCTAGCAATCGATCATAAAAGCACTCAAAGATAAGAAAAACAATAGGTCTTATAAACAATAACAATCTTTTTAGCCATTTTTTCTCTTAACACCTTTACAAATTTTTACCTTCCCCCACAACTAATCCTTCTCCTCCCCACCCCCACTTTCAGATGAATAGCTTTTTGGTTGGACCTTCCTCTTGCAATCCTTTTTCTATTGTCATCCAAACTAATTTTTGCAATACCCTTATATAGCCTTACTCTTATTATTGTATGCTTCTTACTTCTAGTTTTAACCAATCTAACATCAATTGCTATAGTATTTAACAAAGTTACCAGTTTAGGTACGGATACAGAATCAAGTATGGATTCGCAGGTACAACAAAAATAAAATTCCTTGGGTACGGGTGCAAGTATGTTTGTACATACATATATATGTTCAAACATCAAAATTATAAAATATAAACTATAACTCCCATTATTACAATGATACAATCCATACAATGTAACTTTCCCATACATAAATCCATAATTGCCAATAAATATTCATAATATCACACTGTTCCACGGGCGTTGGGGACGCGGGGACGCGGGGACGCATTTCCGGGACGGGGGGACCAAGGGCCTAAGTTTGGGGACGACGGGGGGATGGCAGCTGGGGGTGGCGGGGTGGTGGTGCTGATATAGTTATACATATACATATAGTACTTGAAAAACTAGTTTGGAAAAGATGTATGACGGTATTACAATGTAAGAATTATATTTCAAATGAGACTATAGGAAATTTGAAATACTAAATCTAAATACCAAGATTTCTAAGTTGTGTTGTTATATGGAGCCTAATCAGACTCAGAGGTTAGATTTTCCCTACTTCTATCGGCGCGGTTTCCCCCTATATTTTTCAATGGGGGTTTGGGGGCAGCGCCACCAAGTTGGGGTCAAGGGGCAGCGCACCTTGCGTGTTCTATTGTTATATGGAGCCTAATCAGACTCGGAGGTTAGATTTTCCCTACTTCTATCGGCGCGGTTTCCCCCTATATTTTTCAACGGGGGTTTGGGGGCAACACCCCCAAGTTGGGGTCAAGGGGCATCACCCCTTGCAGGGTCAAGGGGCAACGCCCCTTGCGCATTCTGTTGTTATATGGAGCCTAATCAGACTCGGAGGTTAGATTTTCCCTACTTCTATCGGCGCGGTTTCCCCCTATATTTTTCAACGAGGGTTTGGGGGCAGCGCCCCCAAGTTGGGGTCAAGGGGCATCGCCCCTTGCGGGGTCAAGGGGCAACGCCCCTTGTGCGTTCTGTTGTTATATGGAGCCTAATCAGACTCGGAGGTTAGATTTTCCCTACTTCTATCGGCGCGGTTTCCCCCTATATTTTTCAACCAAGTTGGGGTCAAGGGGCATCACCCCTTGCGGGGTCAAGGGGCAGCGCCCCTTGCGCGTTCTGTTGTTATATGGAGCCTAATCAGACTCGGAGGTTAGATTTTCCCTACTTCTATCGGCGCGGTTTCCCCCTATATTTTTCAATGGGGGTTTGGGAGCAGCGCCCCCAAGTTGGGGTCAAGGGGCATCGCCCCTTGCGGGGTCAAGGTCGCGATACAGGGCGGGGTCAAGGGGCAGCGCCCCGCGAGGCCAAAAATACTTTTATTATTTTCTAAAGGCGTCGGGTGTTATTTTTCTTTTGGCCCACGTCCAATTAGAGTTACCCCTTAACCCTCAAAAAACTTAAAAAGTCACTTTTTTTTTAATTTTAATATTAAATATTGCATATACGTGGGGGCGACAGGAGACGTCTAGGCGTCTCCCCGTCCTTGGAGAGACGTCTGCACGTCTCTCGAAGGATGGGGAGACGCCCAAACGTCTCCCAAGGAGACATGGAGGCGTCTCCATGTCTCTTTGGGAGACGCCCAGACGTCTCCCAAGGAGACGTCTCCACGTCTCCCCGTCTCCCTGGGAGACGCGGGGACGTCTCCACATCCCGGCGGCGCTTGGGTGGCAGTGGCGGGACGGCGGGGGACGTCGCGTCCCCGTCCCCCCGTCCCCGAGACGTTTCTGACGAGGGGACACACCCAAAAAGGGGGGGGACGCGTCCCCGTGGAATGAGGTTAAATATCATAAATGTAATATCATATTCATAATGTGCAAAAAAGATAATATTCAACTTTCAAGTCTCAAAATATCCATTTCAATCTCCTCACCCTCCCTATAAACTTGTTTGTGCCAATCTTTTGCATGATTAAATTGAGTGGGTGGACTACACATGGTGTCCAAAAAATGTGACCATATGTAACCTCCACTATAGACCCAGCTGCCCTACAATTTTTAGCATTGTCCGTTATAACTTGGACAACATTTTGAGGCCCCACCATTTCAATCGATTCTATAAGGATATTGGCAATGAAACTTGCATGTTTCACTTGCACCTCACAATCCACCGCTTTCAAAAACATCGCCTCTTTAGGGGACACTATTATAACATTGATCAATGGTCTATTTTTGCAATCTTTCCATCCATCAAAAATGATGGACACACCTGTTTCCGGCCATGTATATTTGATGACTCTCAATTCTCTACAAAAGCTTTCTCCTTTGCCAATAAGGTGGTTCACACCCTTTCGTACCCGAGACAAACATAATCATGAGGTGTATGGCAAAGGGTATGCACCATGCCTTGAAAATAAGGTGATCTACCAATGCTGAAAGGAAGCCCATTGCCATAAATGCAACGAGCAACGCTCTGATCTACAACCTCTCTATTTCATTTTTGAAGGCATTGTCCAATGGGCCTCTTTTTGTGTAACCACAACATTCTCTGGTTCAAAAGGTGGTGCCATTGGCATGAAAGAATGTGGGGCAACTGGTCTTGTGGAGCCACTACTAATAGGAGGCCTCTTCGAGCTTGCCTTGGCAAGAGTATGGTTAGTCTTTGGTTTGTTGCTTCTACTGTTGGCTTCATCTTGTTCTCTAATATATTCCATCATTAGAGCTTTTGACAACCCTTTTCCATTTGACCCCTTACAAAAGTTTATTACACGTCCAGGGATGGCGCAAAAGTGACCTTTCACTCGATAGTATGATCTGGTATACTCTACGCCACAATGGTTACACTGCTAAAAAAACTACCACCGCCAAGCATTTGCTTGATCATTGTTGTATAATGCCAAAGTGGCTAATTGACATCAATTTTAAAAGGGTTCTATTGAGTTTGGGCCTGGGCAACTGAACTAGAGCTTGCACTTGCACTTCAAGCCATTAAAACTCAACATTATTGAAAAAAATTGAAAAACAAAATCGACATTATAACCCCTTATTATGCATACAAAGTGTAAAAAAAATTTTCAAACTTCTTTAAAAAAAATTTAAAAACTTAGAAAAAAAAAAATTTAAATCTTGAAAAAAATAAAGGTTCATCTCTATAGCCTTCACCTTTGAAGAAAAATGCAATGACCTTCAAAACCTGCTTGGAGAGAAAAAAAATGTGAAAAATGTAAGTATAATGAGAAGAATGAGTGAAAAGAGCAAATAGAGGCACCTTTAGGACAAAATTAAGGTTTTGCAAAAATTAAGAAGTTAAAAAATCTATTTTAAAGTTTAAAAACATTGTTTTTAACACGTAGGCCACATTTTTAGACATCCACGGGCTTGGATTTCCTTGAGTACATCCAAGCTCGCCCCCGAGTTCATCCTGGGTGCACCTCAGGCAGTCGAGTTCCCTATGGATATGGTTGGTACAACTTAGTCGTACCCACAAGGAACCTGGTCACCCAAGGGTGAACCTAGCCCATACTGGGACCCGAACCATACCTGGCTCTGATTTTGTGCCTTCCCTACAAAACCCGGTAACGGTATTTTACATATATAGTGCACCTATAAATTGACTAGTATACATTACTTTAAATGAAATTATCTAAAAAATGCTTTGGAATAGCAGTTTCGAGTAATAGAGTTATTTTACTTTACTCTAGGACTATTTTATTTACTACATACATACATGGACACATTAATTTTAATTGAGTTAAAATTATTTTATTTATCAACATGTTTGCTGAAATTTTATTTGAACAGCTATTTATTTTTGTCTATAACTTTTACTTTTACTTATGGAAAAGCCACCATCGTTATTTCAGTAATTCTTTTGTTTTTTCTTACTTCAAATAGTATAGTAAATATTATAGAAATGTTATTTTTTAATAGTTTCATTTGTAGGGAAGGCCTTAAATTGGAGCCGGGTACAGTTTTGGACCCGGTACGAACCAGGTTCGTTTAGGGTGCATCCCGAGCAACCTAGTTCCCTGTGGGTCCAATTAAGTCGTATCCATAGAGAGCCCAGCTGCCAGGGACAAACTTGAGGGCTAACTTGGGCGTACCTAGGGGAACCCATGGTCATGGGTGTCCAAAAGTGGGGCCCACAAGTTTAAAAACAATTTTTAAAAATTTTTGCAAAATTCTAATTTTGTCCTAACAATGCCTCTATCTACTCTTTTTACTCATTCTTCACATTATACTTGCATTTTTCACATTTTTCTCTCCAAGTAGGTTTTGAAGGTGATTGCATTTTTCTTCAAAGGTGAAGGCTACAGAGGTGTGAGACACGCATCAAAGGCGTAGGAATAATTGGAAAAGGAAGATTTAGCCATCAAAGGTGAGTGAATCTTCATTTTTTCAAGTTTTCAATATTTTATCAAGTTTTTAAAAAAAAATTATTGTTTTTTAAAACAATTTTAAGAAGTTTTGAATATTTTACACTTTGAATGCATAATAGGGGTTATAATGCTGATTTTTTTTCAATAATAATGAGTTTTCCGTTTTCATTTAGCTTCATTATTCATACATAATGGCTGGAAGTGCAAGTGCAAGATCTAGTTCAATTGACTAGGCTTGAACTCAACAGAACCCTTCTAAAATTGGTGTCGATTTGCCACTTTGGCACTATACAACAATGATTAAGCAAATGCATGGTGGTGGGAGTTTTTTTTCGTGGTATAAAAATTTTAGCGTAGAGTATACCAGCTCATACTATTGAGTAAAAGGTCACTTTTGTGCCATCCTTGGACGTGGAATAAAATTTTGAAAGGGGTCCAATGGCAAAGGGCTACCAAAAGCTCTAATTATGAAATATATTAGAGAATAAGAGAAAGCCAAGAGGAAAAGCAACAAATTAAAGACTGATCATCTTCTTGCCAAGGCAAGCTCGAAGAGGCCTCCTAGTAGTAGTGGCTCCACAAGACCGGCTGGCCCACATCCTTTCATGTCAATGGCACCACCTTCTAACCAAAGAATGTTGTGGCTACACAAAAAAGAGGCCCATTGGATAGTGCCTTCGAAAATGAAATCAAAGAGATTGAGGATCACAACATCACCCATTGCATTTA
Organism: Cryptomeria japonica; assembly: GCF_030272615.1. Classification (NCBI taxonomy): domain Eukaryota; kingdom Viridiplantae; phylum Streptophyta; class Pinopsida; order Cupressales; family Cupressaceae; genus Cryptomeria; species Cryptomeria japonica. The sequence goes on along the minus strand of NC_081405.1, from coordinate 685,806,854 downwards.
TGGCAATGGGCTTCCTTTCAACATTGTTTGATCACCTTATTTTTGGGACGTGGTGCATACCCTTTGCAATACACCTCCTGATTATGTTTGTCTCAGGTATGAAAGGGTGTGAACCACCTTATTGGCAAAGGAGAATGCTTTCGTAGAGACACAATTGAGAGTCATCAAAATACATGGCTGGAAACAGGTGTGTCCATCGTTTTTGATGGATGGAAAGATTGCAAAAATAGGCCTTGATCAATGTTATACCAGTGTCCCCTAAAGGGGCGATGTTTTTGAAAACGGTGGATTGTGAGGGGCACATGAAAGATGCAAGTTTCACTGCCAATATCTTTATGGAATCCATTAACATGGTGGGGTCTCAAAATGTTGTCCAAGACATAACAAACAATGCTAAAAATTGATCGGCAGCTGGGTCTATAATGGAGGCTACATATGGTCACATTTTTTGGACACCATGTGCAGTCCACTCATTCAATTTAATCATGCAAAAGATTGGCACACAAATTGATTGGGTGAAACAAGTTTACACAAAGGGCGAGGAGATTCAAATGTTTGGGACTAATCATCACATGTCACAAGCCTTATTCAAGACCTTCTCCAAGTTGGAGTTGTTGAAGGTAATTTAAAAAAATATATATTTTTTTTAGTATTAATTTTTATAGTTGATATATGACATGTATTTTTTTATGCCATGTTAAGTTGCCAAAACGGGATTTGCATCTCACACACTCATCTTAAGATGAGTTGTGAAGGTGCGAGAGGCCTTGAGTGTTATTGGTCATCAACACCTTGTGGAGTGTATGGAATAGTCAAACACAGAAAGAGCCCAAAAGTAAGAGCATTGAACCTTGATGATGATTGGTGGGATCATGTAAAATATTTTGAGTTTCACCGAGCCCATCATGAGCATGATTAGGTATGTTGATACCGATTGCCCATGTTTGGGTGAAATTTATGATGGCATGGACTGCATGGTGGATAAAATAAAAGAAATAATAGAGGCCAATGAACATGACCCAATAGAAACATTTTTCAAAGTTGTGCAACAAATTGTTGTTGACCATTGGAACAAGATGACAACCCCCTTACATCTCTTAGCATTTGCTTTGATGCCAAAGTTTTATAGCGTAGAGATGCTTGCATTGCCAAGGAGGGTGCCACCATATATAGATGCAGATGTTGCTACTGGCTATAGGGCTGCATTTAAGAAGATATATTTAATTGAGGCAAATAGAAATATTATCTTGAGAGAGTTTGGCCAATTCGTATCTACAAAATATCATGATGTTGTAGCTCTTAAGCCAGATATGGGATGTATGTTGATGAGTGGTGGTCTGTACATGGTCAAGGCTCCATTTTTTTGCAACCTCTTGCAATTAATATTCTCTCCCAAGTATGTATTTTTTATTTTTATCATTTTCCAATTCCATTCGATGCTATCATATTAAAATATTTTTATTTTATAATTTATAAATTTATAATTATGTTTTAACAGGTTGTAAGTTCTTCTTCAGCAAAGCGAAATTGGAGTACATTTCATCCACTCAATCAAGCATAATTGTTTGGGTGCAAAAAAAGCAAAGGATTTGGTTTACGTAAACTCCAACCTTTGTCTATTGTCACATAAGAAACCTTAATAAAATGTGGGTGCGACAAGGAATTGGGATCTAGACCCTGAGTGTGCTGATTTAGATGCTACAATTGCACAACTTGCCCAAGTCTCTATAGATGAAGCAGCTGTGGAACTTGGCAGAGACGTAGCTAGTGGGAGTGGCAAACCAATGGATTGTGATTCAAATGATGTTGAATGTAAAGTCATAACATTTAGAGACTTGAAAGTTGAATATTATCATTTTTGCAAATTATGAAATTTATTGGCAATTATGGATTTATGTATGGGAAAGTTACATTGTATGGATTGTATCATTGTAATAATGGGAGTGACAGTTTATATTTTATTGTATCATTGTTTGAACATATATATAATATGTGTATATTGTATCAAATTTCATCTTACATAGATCAATATCCAAGAGATTGCAATATGTAATGCAACGTTGAAGAGGTTGAGCAACAGGTTAAACCTATCCTTTAGTCTTATATGCAAAAGAAAAGGAAAAAGTGGGCAGTTAAGGCATTGGTAGCTGTCATGAGTTCCACAAGGTTAGAGGAAAGTTTATGGGCCTCTCCATCTTGCATTGGCCCACAAATACAAGGATTTCATACTACAAGTAGTTGTAGTTCAACTTTTTTACTTTTCTGATAACACTCCAAAAGCACATCCTTTACTGGAAGGTATTGTGTTGAATCAAGAAAAACATCATTGAGCCAAGTTGATGTGTGCCTATTTTTGGTACCACAATATACTGTTAAATGTTGCGAGGAGCCATTATTGGGAGGAATTGGTCCCTACATTGACAGTAGTAAGAAAGGAGCTCAATGTTAGAATAATAATTCTATGTACTATTAGTATTAATGGACAAATTAGTGCTGTTAGACATCTTAAATGTCTACAGTAGCAGTCAGTTAGTTTAATTAATAGCTACAGTATTTTACTTTTCTATAAATGTAACTTTTCCTCATTTTAATGAATGAAGTATTTTACCAATGAATCTGATTTTCACATGGTATCACAGCCCCAAGTTAGGAAATTTTTCGAAAATTCTGTGAGTATAATATTTTCAAAATTTTTCAAAAACCCATCTAGGGTTTTCTGTACCTGATTCTTGTGCTAGGGTTCGCGTGTCTGTTTTAATCCTGCAACTCACGTGACTGGTAATTTACCAAAAAAAAAAGAAAAAGAAAAAGAAACCTACAACCCGCAATTTTTCTGGTCGTGTTTTTCTTAGATTGCGCGGTTTTTGTTTTTTTTCCCGAGCGTCAACTTTTCTAGGCATTTTCTTTCCTGTTTGTACGCGATTCCATTTTTTCTGGTATTTTCACGACTTGTAAATCACATTTTCACAACCTATAAATCACGTTTTTGCGATTTATCTGGTATTTTCTGTGTGATTTTTCTCAAAAAAAACGATTTTTTACTTGCGACCTGCGAATATTCGTGCGATTTTTCTGTATTCCACGATTTTTCGGCTGCAGTGCCTAGGGTTTTGCCGTTGTGTCTACAAATCACAATTTTTTTACGTAACTCAGGGACGCGTCTTCTACCTGAAAACCCTCGTCCCAGTCCCGGGGACGGCCAGGGGACGTCCCCCCCCCCCCCGTCCCCAAATTGTCAGAATTTTGAGGGGACGTCCCTGAAACGGGGGGACGGCTTATCTAGCTATGGGGGACATCCGTACATCACGGGGATAGATTGGGGACGTCCCAGTCGTCCCGGGGACGGCTAGACGTCCCCCACATCTAGGGCTAGGGAAAAATATTAAAAAAAAAAAAAAAGTCGTATTTTTAATTTCTTTTAATTTTTCTAACATGGGCCCTCTATCAATTCAAATTTTTCATGTTAGTTATAAAAAAATATTGAAAATACGACTATCTATATTTTTCTAACATGGGCCCTCTATATTGAAAAAATTTTAAAAACGACTGAATTTTTTTATTATTGAATTTGAATAGTTATGAACTAAGTCACAAGGTTCGAATTCGAATTCAAAATCGACGGCCATGAAATTTGGATGAAATTCGACAAGGGAAAAATTCGAAGAAAAAAAAATCGGATAAAAATTGCCTTATATAATTTTATTTATTTTTTAAATATATGTATACTTCTAATAAATTATCAAAATAACTTAACATTGCTAAATAGATTTGAAGTCATTATAAAAAGATGGCACATTTATAAAATATAAACCATAAGAAGCATGTGAAATCACGATTGCGAAGATGTTTTCTTTTCAAAAAGTTACAATAAAAAGTTAAGACTTTAGAACTTCAGAAAAGCTCTAAGTCATCAAGAGCACTTGGCTCAGATGGTGTAGCATCATCATCTGTATCACTATCCAATTCCTCATCAAGAAAGTCAGGCTCATCTGCAACTGGGACTTCTATGTCTTGTGGAATGCGTTGTTGTGAAGATGTGGAGTCGCTTGCTGATTTGTTCATGAACAATTTCAAATTGCTGCGAACATAGACAAGATCTCCCAACTTTCCAGACAACAATTTGTTCCTCTTCTTGGAATGGATGTGGTCAAAGCAACTCCAATTCCTCTCACAAGCTGATGAACTTGCTCCCTGACTCAATATTCTAATGGCAAAGCGCTGAAGTTTCATCTCCATAGCTCATCCACCATCTATAACTAGGTACTACATCTCGTTTCATATCATATTTGGCTCCTGCTACTCCAAACAACCCTTCTGCTCTCTTGTACAGCCAACTTTGGTCTCTGATTAGACATGCAATTGTTGGATCTAGTTCAAATTTGCTAATGGCTTCATGAAACCCTGCCATAATTTCAAAATCAGCTTGTCGATCAATATGAAATAGCTTAGGCTCCAAATAGCAAGTTGTTGCATGTAAAGGTGTATGCATCATTTTCCATCTGGAATCAACTGCTGCCCATATCTCCATGTACTCTGCATCTACATTATTTAGTGCTCTCTGAATAGCTTCCTTACAACGATCCATGCTTTCATAAAGCATCCCAAGGCAAGGTTTGTCACCATCAACCATACGAAGCACATCAACAATTGGCTCACATATACTCAAAACCTTTGTTCCACTTTCCCAAAAGCTACTATTTAAAACAATTTGCTCTATGTTCTTGCCCTTGGCACTTTTAGAAAGCACTGAATTTTCCCACTCATTGGAACAAACAACTAATCTCAAAGCTGCTTTCTCTTCAACAACTCTTTTCAAAGTGATATAAAATGAAGCAAATATGTGTCACAAGGCCTCAACAACTCCCTAGATGCATGCTGCCTGTAAAGACTCAATGTGAGACGATGATTTCTTATGAAGTTTGCAATTGCTCTCCCTCTATGAATTGCTTCATGTATCCATGGAAACTTAGCCAAATCATGAAGCAACAAATCCAAACAATGTGTTGCACATGGACTCCAATATATTTGTGGGTATTTCTCAACAATCAGTTTTCCAGCTCCCACACAATTTGTGGCACTGTCAGTTACCACTTGAACCACATTTTCCACCCCTACTTCAAGAATGGCTTCCTCTAATATTTGAAATATGTATTCAGAAGTTTTCTTGTGGGTCATGGTGTCAACCACTTTCAAGAATGCAACACCTTCAGGACAAGCCATCAAAACATTGATCAATGGCCTTTGACATATATCTGACCATCCATCACTCAATATGGTGCAACCTGTTGCCTTCCAAGAGGATTTTACCTCAGCTAGTTTCTCAGTCACTCTTTCCTTTGACCTCTCCAAAAGACTTGTCCTGAAAGCCTTAGAAGTGGGAGGTGTGTACCCTTTGCCAAACTCTGCAACTTTTTGAATTGCATTGCGAAATGCGGATTTCTAGCTACATTGAATGGAATAGCACTTGTGTAAAACAAATCTGCTAGTGCATCATCCACCTGTTGTTTCTCTACTGGTTTTCCAAAGACTCTTCAAAGTTCCACTCTCTTTGGATGTCTCTGTGGCCTTGAGTAGACTCAAAGAGGAAGACATAATAGATGTGGATCTAGACACATCCTCTTCAATTCTCTGTTTCTTTTGTGCCACCTGCATCTTTCTTGAAATCAAAGAGGCTTGCTCTTTCTCTAAAATCTCTCTAATTTCTTTGGACACATTTGGACATGCAGTAACACCTCCACCTTTAGCCCCTGAAATACCAAGCAAGTGGTCCTTTATCCTTGTTAAAGTTCCAGTATAAACTTTCAGGCACAAGTTACAATGAAGATAAGTACCATTGCGGGTCACATGTTTCCATCCCTCTGAAGTTGATTTGTTGGGAGCCATTACAATCTGTACAATTTAGAAGAAAATTGATTTTTAATATTTAAAACATGGATTAAATTTTATTTAAAAACATTAAAACAAAAAATATATAATATGTTAATTTTTAACTCTAAAAAGCAAAATATATAATAAAATAACTTATATGTTTTAAAATATAATGGTGTCTTGAACTATATATAATAATATGTTTAATATTTAGAATAAAATCACTGTAGTAAAATATTGCACTACAGTTCAAGACCATTCGTAGCTAAAAATTAAAATCATTGGAGTAAAATCAGCCTAACTTTAATATATCGGAGTCCAATAAGCTACAAATGGTAATAAAATTACTATTATAAAATCACTATAGCAAAATAAGCTACAAATGATCATGAACGGTAGTAAAATAAAAAATCACAGTAGTATTATAATATGGATAATAATAAAATATACGAAAGCACACAAAAAAAATAATACCATTTTCTTTAAAAACATAAAATATATGAACGCACAAAAAAACGAAATGAATAAAATCTCTGTACAGTATTATAATATGGGTAATAACAAAACATATGAAAGCACACAAAAAAAACCATTTCTTTAAAATATACGAAATAATGAAAGCACACAAAAAAAAACCGAAATGAGCTCGGGCGCCTACCTCAACCTGAACACAGCACGGCAGCGGCTCAAGTAGGAGAAAATGCGACGGCAACGGCTCAGCTAGGAGAAAATGTGACGGCAACTGGAGAAAATCCGACGGCCACGACGACCTTTGAAGCCACGAAAGTGAATACCCGAGTGTGACCTAGCAGTTGCGGAGAATACCAGCGAATCACGACCCAGCAGTTGCAGATACAAAGCATACCCGCAACAGCACTTTATAGAGAATCCGTTGAAAATCTTTAAAAAAAACCCTAAACGCTTTTCAGAAACCCTAGAAAAATGTTTTTAAAATTTTAACTTTAATTAAACAAAAATGACATCATGGCCATCCGATTTTTTGGTCGAACTTGAACGAATTTTTCATATTAGTTTGAAATTCGATAAAAATCGGCCCTCGTCTTTGAAAATCGCCAATTTCTGTGACTTAGGTTATGAAATCAAAATACAACTATCTATATTTTTCTAATATGGGCCCTCTATCAAAAATTAAAAGGCAACATTAAATTTATTAATTCATATCAAATATTTATAATTTTAAATTAATTCATATTATAAATTTTAAAATTTATAAATAGAAAATAAATTAAATAATAAATATTATACTTAGCTTTTTAGTATTTACTTAGTACTATTTTGATTTCCATATTGCAATTGACAATGAAACAATATGGCAGCAATGTAGCCTTTGGGCTTTTTGTATGTTATTTCTTTAATATCTATTATGATATGCATATTGACAATGTGAATGAATTGAAATTCCGAATTATGAGTGCATATTGAGTATTGAGTCTATTGATAATGTTGTATGTTCGATGTTCGCATTCTAAAATGTTTTCATAGTATCATACACATGCTATATCCATGTTTTCATATGAATATAATGTATAGATGCATGCTTTATCCATGTTTTCATATGAACATTTAGAATTTTCCTATATATTTTAAAATTTCCCTATATTTTATATAGTCGTCCCCTTTGCCATCCCGGAAACTCGTCCCCCTGTCCCCCTGTCCCGGAAACTTGGGGTAACATAGCGATTTTTTTGTTGCCTAGGGTTTTAGAAAATTCATCTAGGGTCTTAACCCTCTGTTTCAACTAAAAAAAAAAAAAACGATTTCAGATACTTGGTGGGTTTTTCGAGATCTGAACTAGGTTGTCGACAGATTTTTTTGGGTCTTCGGAAATTTTACCTCGAAAAATGTGCTAAGGTTTTGTAATTCTCCCTCGTTTCCGATCAAAAAAAAATTACAAATTCCTTGTGGGTTTTTTGAGTGCTCTTCTAGGTCTTAATCAGTTTTTTTTGGATCTTTAGAAAAAAATTTGCCTTGAAAACCGTGCCAAGGTTTCAGTTTCTGCCTTAAAAATCTGACTTGCAAAATTTTTGAATAAAAACCCTCAGTTTTCATCTGCTGGTTTCTGTCTCTTGGAATTCGTGCCTTCACCAATTCGACCTCAAGGTACGTGATGGCATCTCTGACAAATATAATACTCGAAAGCAACCAGAAATTCACCGATCACAACTACAACACTCGGAAGCAGCATATGCTGACCATTTTTTAGTATCGATGTCTCGATGCAGTTGTTTTGGGCACGTACCACTACCGGAAAAGATCAAGACAAATGGGATGAGCGCAACCGAGAAGCTATCATGCTCATTAAACTCTCTGTCACCGATGAGCAACTACCTCAAGTACTATCCAGCAAAATAATGAAGGTGTAATGACCCTTACTATAAAGGCCACTAATAAACCCCAAATCTGAACTGAGACAATTTGTCAAACACTTGGCATGCACTGAATTGTTTTGTTTGTGATGTAGTGTTTCAATATGATAGTTGTTTTGAGCATCAAGTACAATTGAGATAACAATACCAATATTGAAATGTAACACAATAAACAAAAATGAAACTCTAAATATTCATGCAAGGACTTCAATGCTAATATATCATGAATTTCCCAAATTCTGATTGCATTGTTTAGTAGACTAATTTTCTAAAAATGTATGACTGTTACAAACTCTTACACATGAGCACTGAATTTATGACAAGAGAATGTATAAACTATCACACATGAACAATGACCTTGCAATGCACCTTCTCTACTATATCAATCCAACTACAAGATAGCAATGTCTGATTACAATGGACTGTTTTCTGAATACATATATGACTGTTACAACTGTGCACTTCTATCATAAAAATTGACAACAAAAACCATGCAATGGAACCTGGAAATCGCTCCTTGAACTCCGATTATGAAATGTTGATGAAAGGAGGACTGGACTGTCCCAAGAATGCCCTGCTGTCACTACCGTACTGTCCTTGCTGCAGGTCGTACCTGGGTCGTACTGTGCCGCTGCAGTACCAAATTTTGAGCTGGGATGAATTCAAAACCCTTATTTACCAAATACAAGCCCTCAAATCAACCTTCAATTGAAATCCAACATGAAATGGCTGAGTACCATCTCCAATAACGCAACCCTTCAGAAGATATTTCACTTCCTCAGTTATGCTAATCTAAGGGAGTTATCATTCCCAAAGATCAATGATATTTGCAAACCTTCAAGCTCCACAAATGCTCAAGTAGATGCACTAGAGAAAATAGACTTCGATGCCAAATGAGAGACCCATGGGGTCTATTTATACACATAATAGAATCTTCTAGAAGCCTCTTAGTCTTTCTAGAAGTATCCATAACTTTCTAGAAGTATCCATAATAGAATCTTCTAGAAGCCTCTTAGTCTTTCTAGAAGTATCCATGACTTTCTAGAAGTATCCATAATAGAATCTTCTAGAAGCCTCATTGCACTTTTTAGATAAAAAGTTACTTCATAAAATAAAAAGTGCACCTCAATAACATTTTGGCCCCAAATAAAAAGTAATAATAAATATAATGTCTCCAAGAGCATAATGAGCCATCCAATCACCAAATAAACGCCAAAATGACTCTCTCATCACAACCATCTGCCTACGAGAGTCTGGAATAAGCAAATCCACGTAAAGTGTCATGTCATACTAAAGAGGGGACATGACAGAAGGAGAGATATGGGATCATTTGAAGAGTCTACATGAAACCTTTGACAAAAGCAGAGCATTCTTTTTGAAGAACATGCCCTTTTCGATTATGATGGACGAAAGGACACCCTCTACAGGATCACTTGACAAAGATCAAGGACATTCATGACCAACTTGAGGTGATTGGTTGCACAATGGAGAAAGATGAAAGAGGACATGGTCATCATCACACAAAAGAGTTTGCCCAAATCTTATGAGCATTTCATTGAAATGCTGAGTATCACTTCCACTAACGTCGATTTGAAGTTTTCTGATCTTTGTAACAAGCTTTTACAACAAGATCGGTGGTGCCAACAATTTAGAAGTAGTACCATTCCACCTCCACCAAGCAAGCGTTCTCTACCACATCTTTTGCTAGGAACAAAGAGAAGGCTCAATCTCCTTAGCCGAAAGGCTCTGGTTCTTCTCACGACAGCAAGAAGAAGAAGAATGTTCAGTGCAATTATTGTCATAAGTTTGGTCACATGAAGGCCGAGTGTCGAATTCGTTTGGCTTCTGAACAGAAGAAGCAAGGAGGGCCTCAACAATAGGCAAATGTTGCAGAGCACTCTGAGCAGAAAGAATCTGCTTTCTATGCTTTTATGGCCAAGAGAACAACAGATCCAGTCCACTCTTCTGCCTGGTATATCAATTCAAGGGCTTCGCGACACTTTATTCATCATCGGGATTGATTCACGAAATTTGAACCATTCTCAAATTCAGTAATCTTCGGAGGAGAAGAGTACATAGTTGCTGGTAAGGGCACTATCCAGATTCACTCAGGAGGTAGAAATTTATTTTTTCTTGATGTCTACTATGTTCCAGGCATGGAACATAATCTCCTCTCCGTCAGTCAGATCATGAGACATTCTCCTTAATTAGATGTTGTATTCAATTCGTCCATTTGTAGATTTGTTGATAGGGAGACTCATACTACAATCGATATGGGACTTGAGGATCATGGTTTGTATAGACTTGTTGCTTCCGACGATTCTCAGGAGCACGCTTTGGTTGCTAGGACTACATCCATCAGAACACTTTGGCATCAGTGTTATGGGCACTTAAACGTGCACTAACTCTCTCAGTTATATCGGGAGGGTTTGGTTGCTGGTCTACCTGAGATCCAACCTCAAAATCATGGAGTTTGTGGAGCCTGTCAAGCTGGGAAGCAGCATCGGACACCATTCCTCGGATGGTGATTCTTGGCGAGCCTCCAAGGTCCTTCAGTTGGTTCACGATGATGTGTATGTGGGCCAATGAATACACCTTCTGTTACTAGTTGTAGGTACTTCTTGTTATTTGTTGACGATTTCAGTCATAAAATGTGGGTGTATTTTCTAAAAAATAAATCAGATGTGTTCAGTACATTTCAGCAGTTTAAAGCCTTAGTTGAGAAAGAATCCGGTTCTCAGATTGTCACTCTAAGGTCTAAAAATGGGGGGGAGTTTTGTTCCAATGACTTCTCTACATTTTGTGCTACACATGGCTTTAAACGCCAACTCACCACACCATACACCCCTCAGCAGAATGGTGTCGTTGAACGTAGGAATCGCACCATCACTAAAATGGCTCATTCTATGATAGAACATAGAAATGTTCCTAAGAAATACTGGGCTGAAGCAGTTCACACTGCAGTCTACCTTCTAAATCAATCACCTACACATGTCGTTAAGAAGATGACTCCTGAAGAAGCCTGCTCAGGACGCAAGCCTAAAGTGGGCCATTTGAAAGTCTTTGGTTCTACGGCTCATGTATGGATTCCAGACGCTAAGCATGCTAAGCTAGATTCAAAGAGCCAAACACTTATGTTCACTGGTTATAGCAACAACCACAAGGCCTATAGGTTGATTGATGTGGAGACAGATCGTCTCATTTTTAGTCGTGATGTTGTGGTTGATGAGACTACTAGCCCATTCATGCCTACTACTCCTAGTCCTACGACTACGTCTATGCAGACTCCTGATGTTGGTGTTCGTCTTCCTCTTGGTTCCCATGATGGGAGCACTTCAAAGCAATCTGACTCTGAAGATGAGGAATCTATTGATCCAGCACCACCTGATTTTTCACAAGATTCGCATCCAAAAGACTTTGTTCCAGCAACTCCAGGGGATCTTGTTCCTCCAGTGCCAGATGTTGGTACTTCTACGCTCAGGTAATTCTACCCTTAGGCCTAAATGGTGGGCCAAGACTATAGGAGATCTTCGTGATGATGAGCTTCTTGAGGATAGATCAGTTCACCGCAAGAGAAAGCAGCAAAATACAGTGGACCTTGCACTTATGGCCAAAATCCACAGCATCCATGAGCCCCAAACGTATTCCAAAGCTAAAGGCATTCCTGAGTGGGAAAAGACTATGGAGACAAAATACCATAGTCTTTTGAAGAATAACACTTGGGTTCTTTCTGATTTGCCTCCTAGGAAGAAACCTATCAGCTGTAAATGGGTTTACAAAGTCAAGTATCATGCAAATGGTACTTTGGATAAGTACAAGGCCAGATTGGTCGCTCAGGGTTTTACACAACAAGAGGACATTGACTATGAGGAGACTTTTGCTCCTACTGCGAAGATGAGCACTATTCGTCTTCTTCCCGCCATTGCAACTCAGTTTGGATGGAACCTTCACCAAATGGACGATATGAGTGCATTCCTCGACGGTGAGTTGCAAGAAGAAGTTTATACGACTCAACCTCCTGGCTTCAAGGTTCTTGGTAAGGAACATCAGGTTTGTAGATTGGTAAAGGCCCTTTATGGCCTGAAGCAAGCCCCTCAAGCTTGGTGCTTCAAGATTGATCAGTATTTGGTTGAACATGGTTTTTAGCGCACTCCCTCTGACACTAATCTGTACGTCAAACTCTCCGGTGTTAATATCCTTTTTCTTGTTGTCTACGTGGATGACTTGATCATTACTGGCAATTCCGCACATTTGATTACAGCCATCAAACAAGACATGTGCCAAGCTTTTGACATGACAGATTTGGGGCTTCTCCATTATTGCTTAGGTGTCAAAGTGTGGCAGACTAGTGACAGTATCTTTATTTCACAGTCCAAGTATGCCCGCACTTTGCTTGACAAGTTTCGAATTCAAGATTGTAAACCTGCTTCCACACCTATGGAGAAAGGGTTGAAGTTATCAGCCAAGTCTGATTCACCTACAGTAGATGAAACCGAATTCAGGCAACTAGTAGGCAGCCTCATCTACCTCACTGCCACTAGACCTGACATATGTTTTGTTGTCAGCTACATCTCTCGCTTCATGACAGCCCCAAAAGCTGATCATTGGATTGCAGCAAAGCGAGTACTGCGATATGTGAAAGGTACTTCAGACTATGGCATTCTGTATGGAAGGTGCAACAATCCAAAGCTGATTGGTTATACTGACTCGGATTGGGCAGGATCAGTGGATGACAGAAAATCCACTTCTGGGTACGTATTCAGTTTGGGTACTGGTGCCGTCACTTGGAGCAACAAGAAGCAACGGGTCGTGGCTCTTTCCTCGACCAAAGCTGAATACCGAGGAACAGTCAAGGCCACATGTGAGGCAATTTGGCTCCAGAGGATGCTCTCTGACATGCACATGCCACAGATAAGTCCTTCTCCCTTGTATACTAATAATCAAGGGGTGCTCAAACTGGCCAAAAATCCAGTCTTCCATGACCGTACCAAGCATGTCGAACTTCATTGTCATTACATATGCAAGCTGGTAGAAAACGGACCAGTTCAGTTGCGGTATAAGCCAACAGCAGATCAGATTGCAGATATTCTCACCAAATCTCTGAGCCCAGATAAATTTTTAAAATTCAAGGGGAAACTTGGTGTTTTTGACATTCTCTGAGCCCAGATAAATTTTTAAAATTCAAGGGGCAACTTGGTGTTTTTGACATATTGACCATTAAGGGAGGGTGTTAGAATAACAATTCTATGTACTGTTAATGGTCAAATTAGTGTTGTCAGACATCTTAAATGTTTACAATAGCAGTTAGTTAGTTTAATTAATAGCTACAGTATTTTAATTTTCTATAAATGTAACTTTCCCTCATTTTAATGAATTAAGTATTTTACCAGTGAATCTGATTTTCACACTCAAGGCACCACGCCCTTATGCCTTATATAGGTCATTGTTGGAGGATGTCATAAAAAACACACATTCTAATTCAAGAACAAAAGGAGGTTTAGCAAAGAGAGGCCGCACTATTTTATTTGACATGAAAATGGATGGTGGAAACCCATCAGTAATCAACTTCCTCATGGCTTCAAATGGGCAATCGATGCCTCCAAGTAAGTGAAAAATGCAGCATTATGCAATATGTTGGATGAAGTTTTAATAGAGGTGGGTGTGGAGGTTGGAATGGGCAATGTAGTTGCATATATGACAACTAGTAGGGTTCTTGAAGCGAGGCGCCTTTTAGACCCTTTGTATCACTCATTGCAATTACCTTCTTGAAGATATATGGAAATTTGGATGGATCAAAACTGTGGTGAAGAATGGCAGGAACATTATGAAATATATCCATAATCACACATGGGCTCTAAATCTTGTGAGAGAGAACACCAACAGAAATGAACGGAACGGTCTATGAGTCACAATTTGCCACCAATTTCATCACATTGCGAAGTACTGCAGCTTCATTGTGGATATTTGTGAATGCCATGTGGTTGGACAATCCTTAATCGAAAAAGGCTGAAAGGGAGAGGATAACGAAGAGGATGGGATTATCAAGGTAAGCTTAGATTAAAAAATACCTGATTTTTATTTTTTTATTTTTTTTGATAGATTATTTTTATTTAATTTTTTTATTTTACAGTTTGTTGTATTTTTTTTATTTTCTAATTTATTATTTTTCTGATTTGAATTTTACATATTCTCTTGTTTTAGGTGTCAAAAGCCGACTCAAAACCATTGATATATAGTGGATTGGGACAAATCCCCCATGGTTTTTCTAGATGGAGTGATGGGCAAGTCCAAGGAAGTCATCCAACATTTGTGCATTATTGAACCCACTTAGTGCATTATTGATCAGAGATGAAACAAACAATCCCACTAACACATTCAGGTTGTTGCCTGGAACCCAAAACTTTTCTTCTCCAAATCATTCAAGGCAAATGTGGAGGCTATGAATGACCTCAACACACACATGGAGAGGTTAGTTGCTAGCAAAACTCTTAGAGAAATTATTTATGATAGGTCACAAATTTATAAGGGTGTGGACTGGAGTTTGTTTTCGTCACCTCTATGTATTTAGAGGAGAACAACTCTATAGCCAAATTAAAAATCTCTGTTAGCTGAGACTTAAGTTAAATGTTTAATTTTAGTTTATCTTTAAGTTTACTAAGTTGCTTACAAAGTTATAAATGTTGTCATTACATATTTGTGGTAGATAAAATTCCGTGCAACGACACCTAATCTCCAAACCCTCATCATCCACATTTTGTTCCAACTCTATAGTGCTTTTGAGAGAGCACAATCGGAGCACATTTGAGGCAGTTAATACAAAGAAGTGCAACAGCTTGACTGATCATACACCTCAACTGGGAAAAACAAGAAGGTGAAAAACTAATTGTGGCTTCATCGGAGGCATTGGAAATTGTGGTGGGAAAAAAAGAGCAACTGTGAGGGCATTCGAAAGTGTTTAAAACAAAAAACAAAAGCAGACAACACTGTCAACAGATTAACACTTTTCAGATAAAGGAAGCAAGACAGGCAACCCAAATGTGAGAAGACAACAAAAGATTAGCAGCATTGGCATAATAGGAAAGGGATGATGATAAGGTCTGCATGTCAAAGATGCATAAATAGAATTAAAAGAGGTTTTCAGCTATTTCAATCATATCACGGCCCCTTTATCACATGATACAGATATTAAGAGCCAAGACACTCAACCAGAATTAAAACACTGGCCATCTGCAATCAGGGATTCTAACAGCCGATTTGGGGTAGCCAGGGAGTGAAATCCCCAATAATGACATTGATATGTCATGCAAACTGTTGTAATTCAATATGACTGTTTCTTCCATCTTTCAGAAATTGATGGATTCCAAAGATGTCAAACAATTGTGTCCATCAATTCATGAATGGTCTGTTTGTACACCAGTCACTTTCTTAGAAAGGTTCAAAGTCAGTTGGACGTAATTAAACTGCAAAGCATCCCACTGGAAATGTGCATGAAAGCAAATACAGTTAAAAGTAAAGGGAAAAGCATCCTTTATAAGTTTATGACATGAGCGTTCAAGGCATCATCTATCTAATGAAGTGATGAATAAAAAAGATATTCGATAGTGAAACACACCAAGCATCAAATATAGAGCTGCAAGAAATAAATCCAGACCCTACTACCCTCAACTACAAATTGAACAAATCCCGCACAACTCACAAGGGAATCAGACCATTTCACATAACATGAAAATTTCTCTCCCTCAAATCACCTCGTCAACAATAACATTGAAACAAAGGTAGAATGAAAAATGTCAAAAGTTCATACTATCAATTGTTGAATTAAATAGGTGGAAGAAACTTTGAATCAGTCACAGTGGGTTAAATTTTCATCTTCTAAGGAGAGTGACAACCATTGAGGACCTGTATGCATGGTTTGCAACTTCTTTACATTACTCTGAGAACTAGATTCCAAAATATGCCTTCTTCTTCATTACCACAACAAAATGTTTTCATTCTCTGTAGTCGACCTTTCTTATTTTCAATTAGCTGCAATTCTCTCTAATAGTTGCATAAGCCCATTCTAATCATCACCTACCTGCAATTCTATGTTCAATATACTTATAGGGATCCACAGTTAATTTTCCAAACAACCCAATATATAAATGCCTTTAGTTTATCCATACCCAATCAACGAACAGCTCTAAAATCCATGCTCACCATCTCCCATTTCTCCAGAAACTCTGTCTCGTCATCATCGAGTGCTTTTGGAGGCCCTGAAAAGAAAAGCATCGTATACATCAAAATGGATAGCACAGGCTTCTCTTGTTTAGAAATACAAATTACATGTGATATATTAAAAAACATATTTCAGTAGGGGTTTAATTAAATCTATAAGCAGCTTTTCTCTAAAGTGGGAAGGGCCCAATCAAATTGTCAAGTACCTTGGCATCCCGTTTTCTGTCTCACCCAACTTAAAGGAGATGTGGGAATGGGTTACGAGCAAGATAGATAAGAAGCTTACCAAGTGGAATAGGAACTTCCTATCATTAGCAAGCAGATATAAAGTGTGTCAGAAAATATTGTTGTCCTTCAATATTTATTTTTCCTCTACATGGCTCTTTTGCAATTATCAATCCAACCATATTATGAAACAAATCAGAAATTTCCTGTGGTCTGATGGCAAGGGTAACAGAAAATGCCATGCTGTTAAATAGGATTAGTGTGTGATGAGTAAATCTAGGGGAGGCATGGGCCTTAAGGATCTTAAATGTCAAGGCATTGCTCTTGCAGCAAAATGGATCTGCAGGGCTCTTGAAGGGGATGAACCGTGGAAGGTCCTTATTAGAAATAATATTCAAAGGTCTGTCCCAAAGTATGCTAAAAGATGGAAGAACTTGCCAATCGAGGACCTCCTCTCAGGTAAATTTGTTGTCTCCCCTTATGGGTCTGAGGTATTCAAATCATTATGGAAAGAATGGGAAGCTATCAGCCAATTCTTGACTAATACGGAATGCTGTATCTCAGTGGGTCAGATTGCAGCAAATAGATCTATATGGTGGAATACGCTGCACAAGGATAAGTTGTTTGCTACTCTGCAAGGCTGCTCTGCTTTGAAATGGTTTAACTACAGCATCAGGAACTTTGAGGACATTTTCTTTAATGAGACCCTGATCTCTTGGGATGTTATTTCCTGTACTTTCAAGTTGCCCCCTTCCCATTTCAAGTGGATTGAGGATGGCTCTACCACAGTACACACCAAAGAGTTATCCCATGGCTTCCCATGGGACAGGCTGGACAGTGATAGGTCCCCATTTGAGCAAGCATTGCACAGGTTTGTGAAGTTCCTGGAGCAGAGGCAAGACAACTTGGATGCGCTTAAAAAGTAAGAAGATCAGATCAGATCAATAATGGTCCACCCTCCAATCGAGCAGATTACACAAAGAAGAGTACAGGTCTGGAATGATGGGGTCAATGGCTGGGTTGCTTGGGTTCTTCCAGTTGGGAAGAACAGTCTTCCGGAGGGTGAAATAGAACTCACCTGATGTCATTTCTCTTTGTAACAATTTGCGCATCCTTGTGAGATAATTTTGTAATACTTACGCTATGTACTTGCTGTGACAGTCTGTGTGATGGCTTCAGGCCTCCGTGGCACTTCATTTTTTTGAGCTGGGTGATATGTATTGGCGTTTATCTTATATTTAATCCAAAAAAAATCTATATGCAGTTTTATATGGAAAGGTTCAACAGTGTCATACAGAAAGATACAAAATTGCAAATCTTTTGTGAACCATGTCATGCGACTTTTACAAAAGTCTTGTTAGCAGCATGAAGTCATCCACCACAGGCAACAATATGCTACAGCTACAAATTTGACATGTTAAGTGCAATGAACTTGGTTTCCCAATTAGCTTCAGTCTCAGTTTTTTCTTTCAGCTATAAAGGGACTTTTTCAGGTTTGCCATGAATTCAATGATTCGCCCTACTGGCCGAACCTCCCTTATTTTTTAGCTTCTTGGATTGTCCTTTATATAACCACCAATATTTGATCAATGGTAGGGGCATCCAAAAGAGACTCCATCAATTACCTATCCAAATATATGTCTTCCCAGTTACTGTTAAGACAAATAAAACACAAAGTTTAAATCTAAATTATAGACCAAGCAGCATGGATGTATAGGCTCTCACTGTACAAAAAGTAGAACCCCCAGATAAGCCTCGTAACTATTAAATAGACAACTTTTGCTTTTACACAGTTTAAAAACTTGGACTTGGCAATTACTCAGCTGACCCAAAAATTTTAAAACTCAGAAAAACTCAGCAAAAAATTGGGGAGATACTAGGAAATAACACGGCAAATTTATCAAACATGAATAAATTTAAAAATACATTAATTTGTAAGTTGCTGATTCAGGTACAGGTGCAGGTGCAGGTGCAGGTACAGGAACCGGAACCCAGCACGGCACATTTTTTTTCACTTGGGTACAGGTATGGGAATATATGTATATATATTATGTTCAAAAATATAAATTAAAAGAACAGTGATACTCATAATTACCAAAAAATTGAATATTTAAATACCTCATTTTCATAATTTGCCAAAATGAAAATACTCAAGTCCCAAAATGTCATTACACGATGAAAGTTCAAATTAGAATCGACATTTTATATTCATATTCTTCTTCATCTGAAGCATCATACACAATCCTGGGTACTTCATATTTTGCTTCTAGATATTTGAAGGCTTCATACAGAGATTTGCTTGCTATATTCAATGATTAATACAAAGATTTGATGAGAATTTAAAAGTATTGCATATTTTATTTCATATGCATGCACATATTTTGGTATATTCGCATGGGTAACGCCCTTGGGTACTTCTTGGGTGCCCAGGTTTAAGCATCATACACAATCCTGGGTACTTCATATTTTGCTTCTAGATGTTTAAAGGCTTCATACAGATATTTGCTTGCTATATTCAATGATCCATACAAAGATTTGATGAGAATTTAAAAGTATTGCATATTTTATTTCATATGCATGCACATATTTTGGTATATTCGCATGGGTAACGCCCTTGGGTACTTCTTGGGTGCCCAGGTTTGCTTCTAGATGTTTAAAGGCTTCATACAGATATTTGCTTGCTATATTCAATGATCCATACAAAGATTTGATGAGAATTTAAAAGTATTGCATATTTTATTTCATATGCATGCACATATTTTGGTATATTCGCATGGGTAACGCCCTTGGGTACTTCTTGGGTGCCCAGGTTTGCAGCAAACCTGAGCACCCAGGGAGTACCCAAGCCATTCCCAAGGCTGAACCCAATCCATACCCATGCCAGGACCCAGGCTTTACCAGCAGTACACGGTATACTCTGAAGCTTGAAATTATTTTAAGCATAATTTCTAATCAAAATAGATTTCACATGCAGTACATTTCTATGGATCACATGATAGGATCCTATTACATCTCCAAATGAATACAAGTCTTTAATGGATTTAATTTTGTGTTACATATGAATCAGTTAAGGAATCAAACAACCCTATATAACGTATTCACAAAACTTTGCATTTTGTAGCCAGATTTCATGCAAACTTATTCGTTACAATTGAAGCCTTTTTTCTTCATTAATTTTTCCTAGAGAGTTAGGACTCTAGAATCCAGCCAAGCACAATTGTAAATAATCAAAATTAAATGCACAGTCAAAATCCTGCCCTGAAATTGTGCCCTAGCCATCATCTTTTTCTTCTGTCCATTGCTTGAAGGGTTTGTCACACAAAAATGAATGAAAAAGACAAAGTTTTAGATACTTTTTAATCTCTAAATCTGGCCAAGTATGTGATTTCCCATGAATCAGAGCGATTTTGATCCATTCTTTCCATTTAACCATAAATCAGCCACGAGTTTTCCAAGCAATTACTCACCAGCCAATTTTCTGAGCGAATACTCACAGGGTTTTAAAACTATGCTTTTACATATTTTGTGTTTCTGCAGTGCATCATCATGTAATATAATTTTTATAGATTCAGCCATGCATTAATATTGAGTAGTGAAGTTCCAGTACACCTTTCACAACTAGTAGTTACCAAGAACCCATCTCTCATGAATTTGAATGGTCCACTTGGCACTTATTTCTTCTGTGTGATGTTCAATGGGATGAGGCATCAAGACGTACAGAGAGATCACATCCCAGTACTATTCCAGCTCAGGCACATTTAATTATGGAGTCTCCCTCCCAATCAGGTCCACTTAGATTGCTATCCAATTTCAAAACCTTAAGCTAGTTTTGTGCTTTATGAACCATTAAATGTGGTGAGCCCTAGCTCTTTCATCTTTATACATTTGTAGGCAACTTCTACATGAAATATTTCAACACAGGACTCCGAGTTTTAAAATGCACTGTAACATTCAATAAATAGGAAAGAATGGTTTCAAGAAGAAAGAAAAACAGCATTAGATAAAGTCCACGGGAAAAAGGAAAATTGATTGTTTGTACATTATAATAATCTATCAAACATAGAAAGGGTCTGATTTCGAAGTTTGTATAGATGACTCGTATTGACTATCTAAGAAAAACATATCTTCCATACAACTTTCACAATATGTAAAATCATATACAAGAAAGCTGCCAATTTGAAAGATTTATTCAGGCAACATCATTCAGCAGTCACCCTGCAATGTCTTACAGTCAAGCAAACAAATATTCTAGCACAGTAATTCTGAGTTTCAAGAAGAAAGAAGCACTGTGAAATTCAATAAATAGTAAAGAATGATTTCAAGAAGAAAGAAGCACAGCATTTGATAAAATCCACAGTAAAAAAGTTACCTTTATTGTTTATACTTTATAATAATCTATCCAACATAGAAAGGGTCTGATGTCGAAGTTTGTAAAGATGATTATCTAAGAAGAACATATCTTCCATACAACTTTCACAATATGTAAAATCATATACAACTGAAAGATTTTTTCAAGCAGCATCACTCAGCAGTCACCCTGCGATGCCTTAAAGTCAAGCAAACAAAAAGTTTCAAGTTTATTTCCATCTATGAAACTTACTGTGCTTCAATCGCTCATTGAACTCTGATTGTTGCTTGTCCTTGTTCTCTTTTAGAATCTGCAGAAAAAAGAACCGTATATCTAAATCCAAAATCTGTACCATAGAAGTCCCTCAAATCAAACTAGCAACAAGAAAAGGAACAAAATATTGTTTATGTAACATGAAACTAAAACCTGAACTCCTAGAAACAATCAACCTAATACCCTTTCTAAGAATAATAATAGTCTTGTTGATGCACAAAATCTAGATACTAGAAACTCGAAAGATCATTGTAGAATAATTCAATTATTTGCTAGGAAAATATTAAAAAATTTGAAGCTTGTTATTTATTGTTCAAATCTCAAATAATAGTTCAGAATTGTGAATTGCTAAAAAATACAATTTATTGTCTTGTTCACCAGCATGCCACAAATTAGGATGCTGGTTCGTCATGGTCCATGCAGCTAATCAGTACCAACTAGGATCTATCTTGTACTATTCTTTCAATAGTTCAACTTTTGAAACTGGCAAAGTAGTAATGGGAGAAACCTGCAGTTCAGAAAGAGAACACAAGAAAAACTAAAACAATATGGTCATCAGGGGAAATGGACAAGGATTCTCATTCCCCAAACTGAAGCATCCACCTAATATGTGTGAATCACACTTGGTTTTTGGCAAGGTTACCAAGAGACGGGGGTACTTGGAGACTCCAGAGACTGGTACTGGTACTGGTACAACTAATTTTCAAAAATAGGAGACGGGGATACTTGGAGACGCCAATTTTTTTAAATATAATTTAATTATTTCCAAAACAAATCATGACAAGAGAACTTTGAAAACAAGAATAGTGGTAAAGTTTAACATTAACTTTAAAATTGAACAAAGATTGAAATTAAAATTGCTTATATTGCTGAAACCATAGCCAGTTTAAATTGTTTAATGAAAGTAAGGTAATATAGATGTTGAGTACACTCAATATTGTTGGCTAAATAGTACAGGCAATTTCTATTTAGATTATTACAATGATAAGAAATCAGTCCTCTGAAAAAGTCTACACTGTCAATAGATCCGATCACTATAACTTTGCATGGATTTTTGTCTTCCTGCGAAACACCTTCCTTATTAGTCATTTCCCTACAACTTTGCTTTGCTGGAAGCTTATCTTATTTGTTTGCTTTATTTTTTTTGCCTTTTTACTGCATTTTGCCCTAAGTTTTCTAGGAGAAGATGTCAATTTTTGGTCAGGAGACTTCAGAGACGGCAGGAGATGGCAGCCAAAAACACCTTATGCATCAAGAAGTTTCCGAAGAAGTCTCCAGTACCAGAGACACGTCTCCGGTACCAGTACGGGTCCCCGGGGTTAGGAGACGGGTCTCCTGGTAACTATGATTTTTAGATTTAATTGTGAGGCTAAGCGATCGATTGGCATTTAGGGGTGGATGAGAAATGGTTACTGTACTCCTCATTTTTATCACAGCAATGAAGTCCCAAAACACAAGTTTGCATATTTGAAGCATCGTTTTTAAAGTAAAGTGAGAAAGTTTCTATGTTCCTGCAAGAGGTCCAGGATTACATCTCAGCAAGCTAACTAATAAGACTGCATAGAAAATTTTAGCTTTCAAGGGATGAACTTATTTTACAAGTAAAACTAAAAAATAGTGGCAAAACATTAACAACTCAAAAAGCACAGAATATACATATCACTGGTTGGTGTTGAAGGTAAAAATCAATGTATATGAATATATGTTTATTTTGGCTAATAATTTTATCTGACACTTAAATTTAAATGAAAGTTCAGTTAAAAACCTCCAGTTTATGGGGTTCAGCCGGTTGATCATGCTTCAAACCCTAAAGCCAATGTTAGATGGGATCCCCTCGATCAAGGATGGATCAAAATTAACTTTGATGGTGCCTCTCGAAGTAATCCAGACTTATCAGGAGCAGGATGTGTAATAAGGGATCATGAGGGCAAAATTTTAGTATTATCTGTTTAAAAACTCCCAAATGAAATGACGTGATGCTGAGTTCCAAGCAGCACTTCAGGTCTAACAATTTGCAGGAAATTTAACTTTAAGAAGATCCACCTAGAAGGTGACTCACAGATTAAAATTAATGCCCTTCATAAGAAAGACAAACCAAACTGGAAATTGAAGAAATGGTTAACACCAATTTGGGAGGAGTTAAAGCCAGATGGGCAATTTCTGCATTTCTCATGTGTTCAGAGAGGGGAGTGATGGGGCAGATTGTGCTACAAACTGGGTGATCGATATGGAAAATAATGAAATGATCCTGGACTTGACGGATATTTGGCATGAGATAATCTATGAAGCAAATATGGCCGAAAGGTTAGAGACCATGATTACAAAGATAGCTAAGGATAGTAAATAATGAGAAGTAAAGGATTATGCAGAGGAGTATGCCAACATAAAACTTCATAATGGCAGATCCATGTTAAATTTGCCCAATGGAAATGAATTTTCTTCATTCAAGCACCTACAAGATGGAGACCGCCAATTGCCTGA
Organism: Cryptomeria japonica; assembly: GCF_030272615.1. Taxonomy (NCBI): domain Eukaryota; kingdom Viridiplantae; phylum Streptophyta; class Pinopsida; order Cupressales; family Cupressaceae; genus Cryptomeria; species Cryptomeria japonica. The sequence continues at coordinate 685,783,058 of NC_081405.1, read as the reverse complement.
GAGCCAAGAAAAGGCAAATGGATTTCCTCAAGATGATTTCAGTGTGACGTGTAATGTCCCCATTTTAAAATAGGATTTAATAATAAATGCTAATAATAAAATTAAAATATTAAAGAATAAAATTAAAATAATTAAAATTTAATTAAGTTTAATGAATGGTAAAAAGGCATAAAATGAAAAGTTGTGACTCTCTCAAACATGAGATATAAAAGGGAGAAGAGAACTTCATTTGAATGGGGGATATTGAGAAAGGAAGAAAAAAGGGAGCATGTGAATCAAGGAAGGATTAAGGGAAGAAGAAGAGGATGGGAAGTAAATAAGGAAGCTACTCTTTCAAAAGGGCAGAAATTATGAAGGGTTGTACTCTTTCAAAGGGTGCTAATTGTGAAAAGGTGCGACTCTTGCCTGTTGTTTGTAACTAGGCTAAGAAAAAGGGGGATTCGGATTGCCTAAGGCAACATCCGAATCCCTAAAGGGCTGGGCCCTTTTGCCAAAGGGTAACGTGTAGAGCTGGACCCTTCACGCCAAAGAAGATAGCGTGTTCCTAAATAGGGCCAGCCCTATAATGAACATGCCACACTCATAAAGACCTAAATCAAATTGGCACCAAAATATATATTTAAATAAGCCGACTTAAAAGGGTATATGCACCATATAAATAAAGGCTATTTGGCAAGTTTAAATACAATCATTCATTAATGCTCTTAGCGAAATTCATCTGCCTCTTGGTGTGCAAAAATAATCAGTGAACTTGGCGAATTTATCAAAGGAAGATATAGCGAATTTTGGTGCTCCTTATTGCTGTTAGATGCTGCATTAAAGTGCAGACCTGAGAGACTCATACTTGCAGACCTGAAGCAAACTTGAAAGTGCAGATTCAGTTGTAATGAAAGAGCAGACCTGATGAATATAGAAGTGCAGACCTGGTGTATTAAAAGGGGCAGATCTGATTCATTCAAGTGTGCAGTTTGAAGATCCCAGATCTGAGTCACATGATTTGAGCTAAATATTGTATTGTTGCAATTCAGAATTGAATACATAATCAGACCTGTGGGTCTTTAGTGCTGGGTTTTTCCTCCTTGGAGGTTTTCCCAGGGTAATTGAGTTGGTCTCTTGTGCACTTGTTTTCTTTTTTTCGTTTACTTGCTTATCATTTACTTAATGTTAATCTGAAATTAAATACTGAAAGTCTGATTGCTGGTCTGAGACACAAAAATTTAAAATGGTATCAGAGTTAAGGTTTTACTAACTTCAGATTTCAGTAAATTATTTGGTTGCATCTAGTTGCTGTTTGTTTTCAGATTAAAATGTCAGGTTTGAGGGTTGAAGATAGACTTGATGGAGCCCTTGACTTTGCTGCTTGGAAAGTTCGTATTCTATTGATTCTTGAAGAGAATGAGCTACTTAAATTTGTAGAAGAAGAAAAGCTGTCCCCTCATGAAGATGCTGAAGAACTGAAGCAGTTCAAGAAAGACACTCTCAAGGCCAGGAAGATCATAATTGAATCAGTCAAGAATCATCTTGTCACTGTCATATCAAAATTTGCTTCAGCCAGGGAAATGATCAAACACTTGGAAGGAATGTATGAAGTTACCAACCTCAGCAGGGCTCTTGCTCTAAGGCAGCAGCTACTTCACATCAAAATGAAAGAAGAAGACTCAATCATGGCTTACTTCATGAAGATCAATGAACTGAAGGATAAGCTAAGTACTCTTGATTGCCAAATTTCAAATAGAGATGTTGCTATGATTGCATTAAATGGCCTACCTGATGAACCATTCGTTCGTAGCATTGGTGGAAGAGCTGAACGACCCAACTTTGAGCGTCTCCAATCTGATTGCATTGAAGAGGAATCTCGCATTGAGGTAAGAGGAAAACACAAGAACTCTCACAAAGATGATAATCATGTTCTCACAACTAAGTCTAGGAAAGGTGGGCATTGGAAGAAAGAAAAGAGAAGCAAAGATTTTAGACCCTCTTCTTACGATCCAAGAAAGAAGTCAAGAGATTCCTCCCACATTCGTTGTTTCAGATGCAATAAGTATGGTCACTATGCTAGAGATTGTCAGAATGATCCTAAGGAAAGGGAAGCCAATTTAAATGAAGTCGTTGAACAAAATGAGGACTATCTTCTTATCTCTATTCTATCGAGCAATGTTCCTACGGATAGTGATACTTGGATAATTGACAGTGGAGCCTCCAGACACATTTCAAGTTACCGTGAGCATCTTTCAGATCTGATAGAAAAGGATACCAACCTTCATGTGGTAATCGGTGATGATGCTCGATATTCGGTAAAAGGTTCCGATACTACCTCTTTAAAACTAGATTCTGGTATTTCCTTACAACCCAGTGATATTCTCTTTGTTCCTGGAATTAAAAGAAAACTCATTTCTATTTCTGCTCTAGAAGATAAGGGTTTGCAAGTAGCATTTTCTGAAGGTAAAGTACTTGCTTGGTCTAAGAAATCTAGTTTCAAATCTGCTTGTGTTATTGGGAATAGATGTGATAGTTTGTATAAGCTTGCAGCTAACCCAGTTCAAGCCCTCATTAATGAGGCCCCTGAATCGTGCGAGCTATGGCACAGAAGACTTGGACATTTGCACTTCCAGGCTCTTCCCACTCTTGGTAAAATGGTTAAAGGTATGCCTAAACTCAATTTAACTCATGACGATTCATGTAAAAGTTGTGCAATGGGTAAGAATGTTAAGAGTCCTTTTCATAAAAGTGATAGTAGGTCTAAAGAGAAGTTAGAGCTTATTCACTCGGATCTATGTGGTCATATGTCTATAACCTCTCCTAGTGGATTTCTTTATTATGTTATCTTTATAGATGATTTCTCTAGGAAAAACATGGATATATTTTCTTAAGTCTAAAGAATCTGATGAAGTCTTAAATAGATTTAAAGAATCCAAAGCTTTGGTTGAAAATATTTCTAGAAAGCGAACTAAATGTTTAAGGTCTGACAATGGAGGTGAGTACACCTCGAGTAGTTTCCATGATTTTTGTGTTGAAACAGGAATTAAGAGGGAGTTATGTGTTCCCTACAATCCACAGCAAAATGGAGTTGCTAAAAGAAAAAATAGGTCTATCGTTGAAGCAGCAAGAGCTATGATTCATGATCAGGACCTGCAACCTTTCTTATGGGCTGAGGCATCCAAGATAGCAGTTTACATTCAAAATAGATGTCCTCATCGTGCTCTAAAGAATGTGACTCCTGAAGAAGCTTTTACAGGAATCAAACCTGATATCAACCACTTAAAAAATTTCGGGAGCCCTGTGTATGTTAATGTGCCTAAGGAAAAACGAACCAAGTTGGAACCTTCCAGAAAGAAAGGTATCTTAGTAGGATACAGTGAATCTTCTAAAGCCTTCAGGATCTACATTTCAGGTCAAAGGTATGTCGAGGTAAGTAGAGATGTTACTTTTGAAGAGGATATTGCATTCAAGAGATCTAAAGGTTCATTGTCTGATAATGATAATGTCTTGCCTAAAAATCAAGAAGTAAATGTTGATCCTAACCCTGAGATTCAGAGGGAGTCTATTGATCCTCCAAAACAGGAAGTGCAGGATGATCCATCTGAACCCATGGATCCAACAGATGTTCCTAGAGATATTGTGGTCAACAAGAAAAGACCACTTTGGGTTAGAAATACCATTCAAGATGCTGAAAGATTTGCAGCTCCTAGTGGAACTTTCAGAGAAAGCAAGAGACCTCAAAACCACGCCAACTACATTGCACTAATGTGCAACTTCATTGAGTCTGAGCCTCACAATGTCAAAGAAGCTATGGTTCATCATGCATGGAAGTTAGCCATGGATGAAGAGTATGAGTCTATCATCAAGAATGATGTTTGGGACATTGTACCTAGACCCAAAGGTAAGTCTGTTGTTTCCTCCAAATGGTTATTTAAAATTAAGCATAATGTTGATGGTGGTATTGAGAAATATAAAGCTAGATTTGTAGCTCGTGGTTTTCTCAAAAGGAAGGAATAGATTATGAGGAAACATTTGCTCCAATTGCTAGATATTCTTCTATTAGATCTATAATAGCTATTGTTGCAGCTAAAGGTTGGGAGCTATATCAAATGGATGTTAAGACAGCTTTCCTTAATGGTGTTATTGAGGAAGAAGTCTATATTGAGCAGCCAGAAGGTTATGTAATCCATAAAAGAGACTCTCATGTTTGCAGGTTGAAGAAAGTCTTATATGGGCTCAAACAGGCTCCTCGTGCTTGGTATGAAAGAATTGATAAGTACTTACTAAGCTTAGGATTTCGTAAGAATGATGCTGCTGCTAACCTTTACTTGAAAATATGTAATAATGATAAGCTAATTCTGGTTTTTTATGTGGTTGATTTATTTCTCACTAGTGAAAATAAACTGATCATGAGATGTAAGAAAGAATTAGCCTCAGAATTTGAAATGAAAGATCTAGGTCTAATGCATTACTTCCTAGGGTTAGAAGTATGGCAAATATCCAATGAAATTTTTCTAGGTCAAGGAAAGTACACTATTGATATTCTGAATAGATTTAGAATGATAGATTGTAAACCTATGTCTACTCCTATGGAATCTAACTTAAACAAGTTGAATGTTTCTGCAGCTAACTCTGATTTTACAAATCCATCTGAGTACAGGCAGTTGATCGGATCCTTGATGTATCTAGTCAATACTAGACCAGATATCTGTTATGCTGTGAATGCTCTCAGTGAATGCTCTCAACATCCGAATCCCTAAAGGACTGGGCCCTTTTGCCAAAGGGTAACATGTAGAGATGGACCCTTCATGCCAAAGAAGATAGCGTGTTCCTAAATAGGGCCAGCCCTATAATGACCACACCACACTCATAAAGTCCTAAATCAAATTGGCGCCAAAATATATATTTAAATAAGCCAACTTAAAAGGGTATATGCACCATATAAATAAAGGCTATTTGGCAAGTTTAAATACAATCATTCATTCATGCTCTTAGCGAAATTCATCTGCCTCTTGGTGTGCGAAAATAATCAGTGAACTTGGCAAATTTATCCAAGGAAGATATAGCGAATTTTGGTGCTCCTTATTGCTGTTAGATGCTGCATTAAAGTGCAGACCTGAGAGACTCATACTTGCAGACCTGAAGCAAACTTGAAAGTGCAGATTCAGTTGTAATGAAAGAGCAGACCTGGTGAATATAGAAGTGCAGACCTGGTGTATTAAAAGGGGCAGATCTGTTTCATTCAAGTGTGCAGTTTGAAGATCCCAGATCTGAGTCACGTGATTTGAGCTAAATATTGTATTGTTGCAATTCAGAATTGAATACATAATCAGACCTGTGGGTCTTTAGTGCTGGGTTTTTCCTCCTTAGAGGTTTTCCCAGGGTAATTGAGTTGGTCTCTTGTGCACTTGTTTTCTTTCTTTCGTTTACTTGCTTATCATTTACTTAATGTTAATCTGAAATTCAATACTGAAAGTCTGATTGCTGGTCTGAGACACAAAAATTTACATTGCCAAAAGGAACACATGATGAAAAAGTGTGAACTTTCTTCCACATTGGAAGATATAAAGGGGAAGAAGGATCAAATGTCATGAAAGGGAATGAAGTGGAATTAGAGGAGATCTAGAGCAGATTCAGATCAGAAGTTTATGGAGAGATGTGAAATAAGATTTAAATAAGAAGTGCAGATCTGATTTGAATAAGAAGTGCAGATCTGATTTAAATAAGAAGTGTAGATCTGATTTGAATAATAAGATAGCAAAGAGGAGACATGACCCTTTAAATGGATTTCTCTTTCCAAAGAGAGGTGTCTCCTCAATAAAATAGTATAGTATAAAAGGATATTGAAGGAAAAGGAAGATCGATCAGCACTACAATACAATCTGCAAACTCAATATACACCAGTGATCAGCAATACAATATAATCTGCAAACTCAATATATATATATATATATATATATATATATATATCTGTGTGTGTGTGATATTTTGGTACGAAGAATAGTGCAGTACATGATAGATTGGTTAATTTGTTAAATGTCTTCCTTTAATAAATACAGATATTCCAATTGCCTTTAATATATACATAATTAGTAATATAGTAGGCATGTGAAATGACAATAAGGTGCATTTAAGACCTACCACCATTAAGCTGTCTCATTATGGAGGGGGGACAGATATTTCAATTGCCTTTAATATATGCATAATTAGTAATATAGTAGGTATGTGTAATGATGATAAGGTTCATTTAAGACCTACCACCATTAAACTGTCTCATTATGGAGGGGGGATAGGACATACAAGAAACTTAGGAAGGCAAGTAGCATAAGGTCCATTCGAGTAGTGGTGACCTGAGAGGGACCAGGAGGCTAAGTGACAAGTGTCATTCTGTGCTCCTGGGCTTGATGGACAAGCTCAAGGAACCTTGTATGATCCCCGGGGTACTTCATGATGTGGGTAGGTTATTGGGAAAGATCTTAAGAGAATCCTAATCATATATTATATTAAGTATAATAATGTTTAGGATTCTTTCAATAACATTGTAGAATTACCTATATTTGCTCATCTATTATGATAATGATTAAAAATATCTTTGAAACAATGATAAAATATATGTTTATTTATCTATTGAAAACTAACCTTTTTGCAGGCTCTAAATCAAGGCATTAATCCAGGCCTCATTTAAAGAATTCTAGGGCAAGTTAAGTCCTAATAAGGGACATTACACAAAGGTTGATGGAGATCTTCAAAACCAAAGCGAGGATAGTCCTACATGCTATCTGATTAGTTTTGAGCAACATATATGTCAATTTGGCTGGAAAATACCATGTTGATACAGATGTTGCATCGATGTTCATGGTTATGCTGTAAGAGGCAAGGGAGGAGACTGCAGAAATCGAGAGAATGATAGCGGCTCTGGTTTAGCCTCAATGGCGATGGGGAATGTGCGAATATCTTCAACGCGTGATATGGGTTTCGGCCTGCAACCAAACAGAAGAGAATGGACACAGGTCAACTCACTCTACAAGGGCCCCTGGATTCCTTTCATAACGTGGGAAATTGGAATGAATGCTGAGCTTAGAGGCCACCAAGCTACTTGTGGTATTGGTTTTCTTAAGGCTTCCACGGGAGTCAGACTGGTCGGAGAGGTGGAATGGTCTCTGCATTTTTGTAATATCTATGACTTTTGTGTCAGTTTTGATATCATATTATGGCGCAGGGCTGTAATGGCTCATATATAGTGCCAATTGTTACCGTAAATTGCGGTGGACCCCTTGGTCACATTTATCAATCAAAAAAGAAAAAAGTTTGGTTAAAAACATATTGGAGAGTTTACAAAAGATCACATGTTGGGAAATTTCGTAAAATAATCACAAATTTGTGAAATATGGTATAGACCTAAAAATTATCTTTATGTTTTCCTTCTGATTACCAGCACTTATTGGGGTACCCAAGTTCAAATACCACCTGTACAGAATGTCCCTAACAAGTGATACATACTGCTTGTAGGATAATAGCCAATTCAAACAATCTGGGGATTACACTAATCCCAAGAGGAATCTCCTCAAAGGCACGATAGGTCAGAAACTACAAACCCAAAACTCTCACGTGTGCACACCCAGGAAAAGTGTCTGGCTCCAAACATGGAATAGCATTCAGAAGGAAAAAAATCATCCCAGTCATTTTATTATGTGATTTGGGGCCTGAAGGGTTCAAGCGGCATAGTTGTTAAAAGCAGACCACAGGCTAAAGAACATTTTGCCTTCACAATTAAAACCAATTCCCTGAAGTTGAATAAAATGAAAACATCACAGACAAAAAGCACACCATGTCTTTGAACTTATTATAACCCCTGAAGCTGAATAAAATGAGTTCAATTATTAGAACAAATGGACTTTGAAGTGGGGATCAAAGTTCAAAGTACAGAAAACAAACAAACCCCTGAAGACAATGCAGACAATGGTATATGCTGGCAGATGGGGAAAAATAAACCTAATAATAAATTTAAAAAGCATGCACAACACGGGTATACAAATTACATTATATATTCATTACGAATATATAACAATTTAACCAATAATAACCTACAAAAACCTTACCTCGAAAAGTGGTCTGTCTCTCTGAGCAGACCCGTCCTCAACACGTTCTCCACGCTTCTCCTTAGTTTCCTCCAACTGACCCACATTAACATTTCAGTAATACAAACAAAACCCAGAGAATATATAAGAATAATATAAATGATTGAATCATTTTCAGTCCCCCAAAAGAGCACGGATTGATATGAAACTACTGAAAAAAAACGGGGGTTTTATTTGCATACCTGTTGTTCAGAGATGAAGTTCATAAACCTAAGGGGAGGTTCCGCCATGTTTTATTTTGCTTCTGTTGTCAATACAACTGAGAAATCGGAAGATAACTTCACGCGATTCCAGAGAGGCAAACAAGGAGAACAACCGTTGTAATTAGCTCAGCGAATGCTACTTTTTTTAAATCTTTTTAAGGGGCACAAATAACCAGGCCTCCTAAGATGTGGAATCATTCTAAAGTGCTTGAAGTCACAATGTTAAATTAGCAAGGTCTATCGTTCTATAGGTTTTTTTTCTTTACTTACGTTCTCTCGACATTAAAAAGTTTTCTATTACGTCGGGCCTGATGGGGTGAATCCGATCTTGGTTGAAAGGTCTTAGTAAAGTCACAACATGGATGGCATAAGGCAAATTTTGATTGTGTTTTAAAAGGTAATCTGGGTGTATCAAGAGCGGGATTTGTAATCAAAGATTGGAAGGAGAATATTTTGGTGATGGGAGCTCAAAAGCTAGTGCATGGTACTAATAATGAGGCAGAGGTTCAAACGGCCCTATTGGCTGTTCAATGGGGGATTAAACTGGGTGTGCAAAATTTACATCTAGAAGGAGATTCACAAATTATTACCAATGCAATCATGAAAGGTGAAACAAATCCGTGATTTTTTAAATAAATTTATTTGCAAAATTATAAATGATTTAAATTTGTTCATAAATTACATCATTTCACATGTGCGAAGGGGTGGAAATGAAGTTGTTGATGGATTGTCCAAATGGGCAACATCATTTGAGGAAGTGCACAAAATGCATGTTGAATATTTTAGAGATCTAATGGAGAATAAGGTGGATGGCGAAGTACGATGGGACATTTAAATGCACTCATTTTTTGGTAAGGTCGAGAATGTGGGGATGTGGTGGGGTGCTATTTATAGGGGTTTGGGCCAAGTTTGGATGTAATCAATGAAGGTTGTTTTAAGATGTTGACAGGTATGGAGGCGATGTTTACATTGTAAACTACAAAGCAGCAGTTTGCGTTTGTGGGAGACGTCTTTACATAGAGAATTAAGTGCATTTTTAAGCTTTGTGATGATGCTTTTATCCAAATAAAGGAGAGATTGTTAGGGGAGTGCTTCCTCAAAATAATGCATATATACATAACAAATGTGGATGTGGTGACGATGATTTTGGCATGGGGCTTGGAGCTAGGTGAACAGAAGGACATTGTGATCCAAGTCTTGCGATAGTGTGTGGAGGATGATTGGTTGTGTGGATTGATGGAGTTGTTGGAGATAACAATGCTCAAGGCTAGTTTTGATGTGGGTGATAGGCTTGATATTAATGAAATCCATGAACTGAGGGAATTGGTTCCCTTTATCTATTGGCCTTTTGGTTTCGATAGAGATGAGCATAAAGTGGAAGCAACCATTGGGTGGGACTCTCTCAAGCTCTACTTGAAAGAGAAAGAGTTGGAATCCCGAGGCTCTGCAATTGGTGTCTCTGTAATGAAGGAGGATAGGGGTAAGGGCAAGCGGAAGGTGATGGGTGTGCGGAGGGTAAAGCAGGAAAAAAGGGCAAAAGTGTACAATGAAGCTGATGCAGGTGGTGGTGTATGGAACAATGTGAGTGAAGGGTCGAGTGGAAGCGCCTCAAGAGTGCCCTGGTTCTAGAAAGGATGGCGCCATGGAGGACAAGGGCATGTGTTTCTTTCTTTTTGTTTACAAAATAATGTAAATTTCGCTTTGGTATACTCTGCTTTTATGTCATTTTTTCATGGTTTAACAGTCGTATGTAACGATGTCTCTGAAGTCTAGGGTTCGAACAGTTTGTAGTTTTGGATAGCATTGGTAGTTTGGGTTTCATTTTTGGTAAATTTCATATGAAATCCGTTGTACTGATGTAATGTTGGCAGTTTTTAAAGAATGCCAATGTTACATCCCACTTGTACCCTAGTTGTTAATATTTAGTATTTACACCCTGCTATATGTTTGCCCTAGTGCATTTATGCTATACTTGCAAGATGTTTAACGTGCCCTAGTTTTCATGTTTAAATGGAATGAGTGTGCCCTAGTTTTTCATGCTTTAATTGAATGTATATGTTTAGATGTTTATGCATATTTGAATGATGTCAACTATGCTTATAATGATGACTTGGTGAATCTTAATTGGTAAATTGATGAATTGATAAGATGTTTTACTTTTGTCAATGAATTATGAATTGTCAGAACAAGACAAGATTTTGGATCTAACTGATCTAATTGGCCAAGTGTGTGCAGAAGATCGTCATCCTCCGCAAGGAGGGAAAGTATCATCAAGTCAGGAGATAAAGGAAAGAAAGAACTCAATGTCATCTGAAACCCTAACTTGAGCCAAGTAGACTTATGTTTGACTGTGTCAAACCTTGTTGGTCGTCGCGTCAGGTAACCCTAGATGGTCCATGCAAAGGTTTTAGGGTACATAACCCTAGGTTATGTTTGTGTTTCAAGGTAACTTATTATTATTATTTTTTAAGGAATCTTTAATTAATTATTATTTTAAATCTCGCAAAGGCTCATGTTTTATATGTTTATATATTTATGTGTATATATGTAAATATATGAATATATATTATACAATAATCTCAGAAAGGTTAAGTAACCTTAAAAATAAAAGAAGGATAAAATAAAAATATTGTTATTTATTTAATTGAAAAAAAAAACATAACCTATCCTCTAGTCGCTAGAGGTGAAAGTGATGTGAGGAAATAAGTTTTAAATAAAACATTTTCACCTTATTCATAAATGGTATGCACATTACATATTTTCATTCGATGAGCAAGTTATAATATTTTATCTATCATAGAGGAAGTTTGCTAAAAATAAAGTAATGCAAATAAAAACCATTATATCGCACAACCTAGATATATTGGGAAGTGTAAACGAATTTGAAGTTAATCTTTTTATCGATATGAAAGTAGATAATTCATTTTTGGGCATTTGAATTAAAAAAAAGGGGACTAAACATATTTTCCAAATACTTCATTATTTGGGATATGAATTAAACAGAAGCTTTGAACATGTGAAAAAAAGGGCGGGCATTCTTTCTACGTGAATTTTGGATGAAGAGGGTTTTTGGCGTGTTAAACTATCAAATCTTCCTCAAGAAGCAAAAAGCATGGAAATGGCATGACCTCCTGAGGCGTTTTTTGCAAATACGCCTGATATTAGGGCGAAATCCATGATGAAAACATTTTTTGGGAATACTTAAGCCAATATGGGAAAAGAGCAATTCATTGCTCTTACTACTAGCAATCGTAGAAAGAGGGTTTTGTGCTTTGCGAATTTCATTTTCTACTGGCCGTTTCCAGAATAGAGGGTTTGCAGTGTGGGAAGCATTTACCAAATATTTCATCTTCTATAAGTCATACCAGGTCATGTAAAGCTTAATCTACGACGCCTTAGTGCAAATATTCATTTCTTTCAACATTAAGAAATTAGAGGAGGGGTTTTCCAGGATTTTAAGTTGTTATCGTTCTCTTATTTTTCTTTCCACTTGTGTTTTGTTGAAGAGAAATGGAAAATTAATTTTATTCTTCCAAATCGGTTTATATCGATGAATGAGGGTTATATTGTTGATTGTATTTTCCTCTTACCTTGAAAAGATATAATAGGTATTATATTTATATATTTGTATATATGAAATATATATAAATACTTATACATCAAAGAATAACTAAACTGCCTTTGCAATTTTGATTTAGAAAGAGAAAGTATTATTAAACCTGCACTTCTGGTTTTGGAAAAGGGGTTTTGAATAGTTTGCAAATTATAAAGAAATTTTCATCTTAATTTATGTTATGGCTACTATTAGCTCCTTCTTAAACAACTGAACCATTGTTTCCTTCATAAAATTTGTGGATAATCTATAGTTATCTGAGTTTCATGATAGAACTTTCGGTTTAGCATTTATATCTATGCCTAGATGTAAAATATACTCTCACTGTTGTAAACCTTAGACTGTAGCAGTAGTCTTCTTGAAAATTTGAGTTAATTTATTCAGAAACCCTTGAATAAGGGTAGTTGTTAAGTTTGCTTTAAGTAAATTAAGCTCTAAATCTAAAGCATCTGAAAATACTTAACATGCATGTGAAGGTATGGGTACTTGTGTATACATGTACATGTACATTGACATATACCAGTATGGTTTATAACTGGTAATACTTAACGTTTATGTGAAGGTATTTGTACATGTGTATCCTTGTACATGTACATTAACATGTACTGGTAAGCATATATCAGCATGGTTAATAACTGATAATCAACAGAGTAAACTAGTAAAGATTTATAACCTTACCTCTCAGTTTAGAAAGGGTGCTCTTTCTTGGACCTGAAATAAGAAGATGCCTTACCTCTTAAATGAGCATTTCAGATTCATCTAAGACTGAAATAACATCAAACAGTAGAATCAGACAATCTTTCTAATTGAGATTACCATCTCTAGTTAATGAAATTAACTAATACCCTAGCCTAGGAAGAAAGAGGGTAGAAGGGCACTATTGTACTTTTAATGCAGCTAGCATTACCATGGAGAGTGTACGCTCAAGATGCCAGGACAATAGAGACATGTCAAGCATGGGTTATATTCCATACTTATGAATTGCACGTACAACTGGCAGCTCATGTGCCCCTTATTTTCCCATGCCAGGGATTTAGTTGAACCATCTCAAAACTTTGCAATCTTAAATGAGAATAATTAAATAGTAACCTTAAGAGTTTTAGAGCTATTAAGTAAAGAATGTTAAACATACGCATGGTCATAGCCCAATATTAGTTCATTCGAACCATTGACCTTAAATCCATGTTGAGAAGGGTGTGATCATTGACAGCATGTTAATTTGTGTTTGCAGTGTTAAACCTTGGCCAAGGTGGTGTTGTGTAATGCATGCATCCATCTGATCATTAGTACCATACACACCTCTAGTTAGGAGTGTCATACTAGTAGGGAGTTACCCTTAGTGTATGACCAACTAATGCACGTAGGTCCTAAAACCAACTCTCATATGGCATTGAGTTCTACTTCTCGTTACCTCCCTGCAAAGGGTCTGGCCAATTCAGTTGGATATGGCACGGGGGACTAGATAGTCTATGGTTGGGTGGAAAATCGCCCCGATGATACTTTCCCTCCTCACTGATATCTTGATAAAGTTATGAAGTTCACAATATTAGCATCAGATGCAATGTACCTTCTAAACCCTCTCCCTTTCAATTGATGCAATGTTATTTATTTCCTTATTTTACGTTTATGTTTGATTTAGATCAATGTAATTATTTCCAGTTATTTTTATCTTAAAAAAAAAATCTCTTCCTTTTTATGTTAAGTTGCAATGATTATATTAATGACTATATTTGTTAACGACTATATTCGTTTCAGTAAGTTACATTTTTGAATAAATGTTAGCATGTTACAACCAACCGGTGGTAGGTCTGTGCTAGTGATATGGTGGTTGTAGCAGGAAGTGTTTGTTAGTGATCGCTTGCATAATTCAGGCTTTTTTGAACTTTTGATATGTACTTCAAACTCTATTACTTTTAGTTTGGGGGAATTTTATTTTTTATGTATATATATATATATAATAATTATTGTGGTAAGTTTAATTATATATGATTTTATATTGTAATCTTATTTTTTCTTTTGTGTCATTTCTTGGACTGATATTATTTTTCCTTGTAATCTCATTTTACTTTTATCAATACAAAAAATAATTACTATGGGAGTTTGAATGCATAGATATTTAATCAATCTGGTAAAATTGGTATTTTTTTTTTTATTTTTTTTTTGGGGGGAGCGGGGGTTGTGTTTTAAAAAACAATCGATTCAAATTATTATGGGTTTAGTTTTTGTTTTTATGTTTATCATCTTTGTCTATTTGAACATTGAGGGTGTGTATGTTAGCCACCCACCCTTTTTTTTGAATTGTGTACTATTGTCTTTTAAACTCAACAAACAATCAAATAGGACTTATTCATTTAAAAAAAAACAATCCAAAGTATTTTACAACCAATCAAATGTTATCTACTAAAAAAAATAAAAAAATTAATGTTTGTGTGTATACATGTTGTGCACAATTGATATGACAGTCATCCAATCAAATGCCATCTAACAAAAAATCTAATCATTTTTTTAATGCTTTCATCCATACATATCATGGACAAACAAAAAACTATTATATTTTCTTGTATTTATATGTATGCATATTGCACATAACTTGCTTAGCAATAACTCATCAAATTAATACTATACGACAATATTTTGTTTATGTTTTTTCTTCATTTTACATGTGTTGTAGCTCACATAAGACATGAATGCAAAAAATGGAGGTATATAGGAGGCTCAAATAGCATATGGGAGGTTGAGATTAGAAGCAAAACATGTATTTTCTCTTCAACTCTATGTAATTGAGGTTTCCTATGTTTATTTATGGTTTTGTTTTTATTTTTATTTTGTGTAGGGTTCGTGATTGATCTAGATCGTAAATTTTATTTTTCTTATGGTGTTGTTATGGTTGGTCTAGAGAGCATGTCTGAAGCTTTATATGATGGGGGTTTACTATTATTTTGTTGTTGTTGCAAATATTTTGTTAGAATTATCTTGTATTACCTAATAATTATTTATTTAATTATTAGTCTATTATACTCTACGCTTAAGCTAAAATTAGGCATTTAATAATAAGGTAGGTATTTAATAATTACACTTTATCCCTTTAGGGTTTCATTAGGGTTGCACACCTTTAGGGTTTCTATTATCCTTTTATAAGGATTGTATTGTACTTTTTTCACTGATTCCCTCTCTGAATGATAATCTTCTTCTTCAAAGCCATTATTGTTTTTTGCCTCCATTCTTCTCTTATGATAGGTATTTTGCTTGCAAGTGTTCTTAGGATCTCTGAAGTTGTATTTCTCAACTTCTTCATGGTATCAGAACCTACATCTGCTGCAGCTTGTTCTTGATTTTGCAGAAGATTTTTTGGAGGAGAGTTTCAAGCTTTTTTAGAGTTTTTTTATTTGCATCCGGGGAGATTTTTGTTTCTAGGCTTTTGGGCTCAAACGGACCTCATTGTTGAACTCAGAACACCCAAAAACCCCCATTTTCATATAAAACTTGTCAAATTTGGACAACTTTGGCTCTGGAAAAATTAAATTTTTTGCCCTTATTAGACACGTTTTTCAAGAAAATAATAATAATAATTTGGGGGTAGTTTTACGGCATAACCAGGGCGAATGCACAAAATTTTGTAAAAAAACCTTAAAAAAAAAAAAGGTTTTTTTTTTTTTTACAAAAAAGCACATAGGGGGGTCGACAGCCTCTACAGGTCCGTACACCCTGTAGCAGGTCGTGGATTCGGCCCCAC
Source organism: Cryptomeria japonica (assembly GCF_030272615.1). NCBI lineage: Eukaryota > Viridiplantae > Streptophyta > Pinopsida > Cupressales > Cupressaceae > Cryptomeria > Cryptomeria japonica. The sequence continues at coordinate 685,767,392 of NC_081405.1, read as the reverse complement.
CTGTGCCCTGTACCTTTGGCTTCGTGCTCCACCTCCGGTTGCCTGCTGCTTCCACCACCGATTGCCCTACTATCGCCGACAATCGCTTGTTGCTTTCCTACCGCCAACCACCGTGCTCCGCCCCACTCCTGCCCTACTGCTCCAACCATTGTGCTCCGCCCGACTCCTGCCCTACTGCTCCAGCCATTGTCCTCCCCCGACTCCTTCCCTACTGCTACCGCCACTGCTTGTTGCTCCAAGCCCCGCCTGTCGGTCCCCCGCCATGTTGCTGCCATCACTGTTAGACTCCACCACCGCTTGTGACCTCTTTTCCAGTCGGCCGAATTTTTTTACGGCAACATGCAATGCCCAAACTTTTTTTCTGACGCATTTTTTTCAGGCGACTTTTTTCCAATGGAGGTTTTTTCATGCAGCAGGGGCATTTTTCCGAGCACCGGATTTTTTTCCGACGCATTTTTCAGGAGACCTATTTTTTTCCGGCAAGTAGGGAATATTTTGGGAATATTCTGCTGACATCAACATGACGTCAACCGTACAGACAACTTTGCATGGCCCCTAAGACCCTCTTTTTGCCCTAAAAGAGGGGGTTTTTTTGTCATAACTTGGGCAAATGGAGTCGTATTTTCGAAAGCGAATAGGCATCGGAAAGCTCTTTCTGAGCTCTCTTCAAATCGGGAGGTTTGATCTTCTATTTTTTCTGTTTTGATGTCTTTTTTTTTACGTCAAAGCTAGAAGTTCTTTTTTGCACTCCGGGAGACATATCTTGAGCATCTGGACTTCGTTTTTGGCACACGAGATATTGTTGGAATGTTGGTTCTGTGCACTTTCCAATGGTATGGGTCTTCTTTCCAAATTATTCTCCAGGTACATTTTATTCAGTGTTTTGCATTTATGCACTCTGGTGAATATCTTGGATGTTTTCAGCTCCTAGGATCCTTTTCTTTGTGTGGGATGACTCATCTTTGGCTATTATTTCTGTATTTCCATCCTTTTATCTCTTTTGAGCATTGTATACATCATTTTGTAAGCATTTCTTTTTTTGCAAACGCACTGAGATAAAGTGCCACTATGCCTTGCATGCTTGGGATCTTGCACATCTTGTGTCTTATTGTACTCGCACTACATTATAAAGTTCCATGGGGGGGTTTGATGTTTGCCTTGTTTGCCATCTACCTTTGTCAAGTGAGTGTTTCTTTCATGACATTAGCCTCATGATGTGTGTTAAGTGAGTGTTCCTTCCACGACACTAGCCTTTATATGTGTTTGTACTTTTTGCTGCACTCTCATTGTTCCTGGTTCTTTGTCATGCAGTTTTTCTTGGCATTCAATTTCAGTGTACCTGTCACCTCTCCCTTGTCAGCATTATGGGGGGGGTGGTTTCTCCTATTGGTTGTTGGTTCTAATGCTTCCTTGGTTCCTTGGAGTACACTCTTTCATTCCTATTTTTGGAGGCAACCTTCTCTTCAAACTTTAGTGTTTTTTGCCATCTGTATCTTCGAGTTCAGTTGTTTGGCTTTTTTTGTCATCTGATTTGAGTAGTGTTATTTGAGCGCCCTCATGTAGATTATAGTCTTCTCTACTTGATCATCTTCTATTTTAGTGGAGTTTCTTCAGATCGACAGTTATTCTTTGACAGTGTTTGTAGGTTCTTCATGCTTCACTGATTCTTCTGTTCTTCTTTTGTTCCTATCTTTTGGAACATTCTTGTTTGGAGGCTTCTTCATTCCTTCACTTGTATTCCATCTCTTTTTGGAGTAGAGTTTTTTCCCACGTGGTTTTCTCTATTTCTCCGGTTCATAGAGATTTGGTTGTGATTGGCTACCTCATCAGGCTTTGTTGTCGGGACCCAAATTTGCCTTCATCATGTAGTTGCATTTTTTGCTTCATGCATTTAGTTTTTTAGCTACTCCCTAAGTTCATCTTAAGGGGGGGGTGGGGGGAGGGGGTGTTAGAGTTATCTTGTATTAGTTAATAATTATTTATTTAATTATTAGTCTATTATAATCTATGCTTAAGCTAAACTTAGGCATTTAATAATATGGTAGGTATAATTATTAGATACATTGCATCCCTTTAGGGTTTCTTTAGGATTGCACACCTTTAGGGTTGCTAGTATCCTTTTATAAGGATTGTATTGTACTTTTTTCACTGATTCCCTCTTTGAATGATAATCTTCCTCTTCAGAGCCATTATTGTTTTTTGCCTCCATTCTTCTCTTGTGACATGTATTTTGCTTGCAGGTATTCTTGAGATCTCTGAAGTTGTATTTCTCAACTTCTTCATATTTTTTCAAGTGTATATTTATTTTTTAATGACTCTTTAATCTCTTTACTTTCAATGTTGAGGATTATGAAAAATATAGAGAAATTTTACAAGGATTGGGCATTAGAATTTGGTGATTATTAAACAATAACACAGTCAAGATTCTAGATGTTTGTTCTCATAGAAATATCGACAACAAGTTTTGTTGATTTTGTGATTTCTTGGCTAGAGATGATCAATTTCTGATTGCTACTCATTTGAAGGAAGTTCAACTAGAATTTTTTTTTGAAGACAAGAAAAATTATATAATATGATATATGTTAAAGGTATGTTTTATATATTTATATTTTTTGAGTGTAAATAGAGGACGAATTCTTGAAAAATTGTTATAGATTGTTTTTTATATGTTACCTATAAAAAATTTAACTTTGAAAAGCCACTCCCTCCGCTTTTCTCTTTTAGCTCTTATTGCAACCTTTCTAAATTCCTTGACTTATGTCATGGATTCTTAGCTTTTAGAACCATCTGATTATCCGACCAAGTTGGAGAAGCTTGCATAATGTTGGCACTATCAGGAAGTCAGACTTGTGGTCACTTTCAAAACGAGTTCGATGGTTGTGAAGTTGAACGACCTCCCGACTCCCCAATACCACTGGTGTTTGTGACTAATGTCCAACTCTCTTGAAAATTTAAAGGTTACTATTGGTTTTAAGTAAGGACATTTCGTGGAATAGTTTCAAATGGTTGTGGTATTTAGGCTGGCAGCACAAGTGATTGTACAAATAGGTTTTGCTTGGACGCCGACAAAATTAAATGGACTGTCAGATTGATAAGAATAATGACTCCTGTTGTTTCTTCTTCCTCCTCATCGATTTCCACGTCATGCATTATTTTCAGGAAACAAATCAAGGCAAGATTTGTGAAGTACTATCATCAATGGTCATCAAGCAATCCGATATGAATAAGGTTGACAACATGCATTACTTCATTTGATGTTGTCATTCTTGCATAAAGCATTAAAGATAGTTAAAAGAGAGAATTATTATTATTTTTCCATTTATCGGGATGGTCTTGCCTCATGATAGTGAATTGCCATTTCATAACTAGATTTGAATTGGCTAGAGAACTTGAGCAAGAGGATATAGTCCAATAGTTATGGTCTTTTGCATGGAAAGCACAAACTAATTTCAGTGAATATAGGAGGGCCACTACTATACTAGATAAGATTGCAGAACAAGCCAAAAATCACGAACAACGCTTGCAAAATGAGCTAGTGGTCGGAAGAAACCTGAATAATTAATTTTAGCAAAATGATACTCCTAGTCGGAAGAGGTCCCGTATTGCAGCCCGATGCCAACCCAGTGCAATGGCACATTCTTCTGAGCATGTCTGACTTTTTTTGAGCTATTGTTTTTGAATGGAAAGAATTCAAAGATATCTTTCTGACGTTGGTCGAAGAAGATGAAAAGACATATGAGATCGACAGACAGATTGCAGAGTTGAACCTGGTACCTGATGATGGAGCCGAAAGGCCTTGCAGCCTTATCTATTGTGAGGCAGTTTATATTTTGACGTTGCTCTTTAGAATTTTTGTTTTGAAACGGTCATGATCAAGACCGTTAGATTTAGTAACCGTTTCTTGGAAATGAAAAAGAGAAGAGGATAGTAGCTATAAATAGGTAGATTGGTTAATTTCAGAGGATCTTTTGGGAAAACTTTTGGTTTTTCTCATTAGAAAAAAATAAAATTTATGCATATGATTATTTGCTATTTTAAATATTGAGAAACTACTGGTGGCTTTCATATATTCATAAGCTTTGAATTATGGTGTGTGAATGCATTTATGTTCTTTGAAATGGATGTGAGTTGGTGAATTATATTGAAATGGTGGATGATTTGAAATTTCAATTGCTGTGGAATATTAGTTGTGAATGATGTTTCATAGTGGCTTTATTTTAAAACTTGAAAAATTCTAAAATAGTAGTTAGTATTGTGCATGCCTTTACAAATCTTTCTGGTTAAAAGCTCTTTCCTTATTTGCTTTCCGATTAAAAGCAAAGCATATGAGTTGTTTGTTTATTCGTTGAAAATTGTTAGAAGGTAGCTGCCACCTTGTAAAATAAGTAGAGAATCGGTCAGTTCATATTTTGTTAGACCTATTCAACTATGGTTACATTTGTCATCTCCGTGGGCGTGAGAATATAGAGTCAGGTGACAAATCTGTTAACCAACATTATATTAGAAAACTTATTATTTATAATCCATTTTTACTATAGAATTTAGTGAATGTTGTTTAATTTGACAATGGAGAGTTAAATTTGTACTAGATAACATAAATCACCTTTATTTTTTATTGAATATACATGAGAATTAAGCAATGGTGAGTTTTAATGTTAATCTCTATCATAAACAAGAGCTGCAGGCAGCGAAGTTCCTGCCTAAGACTAGAAAAATAGTATTTGATTTTGTGTCTAGAAAATTAGATTATTTTAGTATAAATAATGCACATACAGTATTATTTTTTCAATGATCAAATATGGCAGTTCTTGAAACAATCAAGAATAGGTATTTTTTTCAATGATAAAATATGGCAGTTCTTGAAACAATCAAGAATAGATATTTGGAGTTCAATTGTGAACAAAAGCAATTTCTCTTAAAGAAAATTAATAAACTATTTTAAAATAGGAAAATAATATAGTCCAACCTCATATCTTACATGAGAGAGGTAAACCACCAATATTTTTGTTTTATTTGGTGAATGTGATTGGCAAAGCAAAGAATTTTTATAAAGTAAACAAGCTTATATTAAACATTTCAAGAATTGTAACTAGAGTAAACAAATAATCAATGTTGCACATGATCAAAATATATTTGCTTGGTGTTTTATCCTAAAAATGTGTTTCAGTCTAGTGGACCGTCTGAGCTGTTGTTGGTGCCCACATGATTTACCAACAGTTTGGCATGCTAGCATTTCTCCCTAAAAACTATTAATTTTATATCATCAATAATAAAAAGTAAAAGAAAAACTCTTAAATTCTAAGAACAATTTTGATTTAAGGAGGTGGTAAGTATATTTTTTCCTAGAATACAAAGTCAAACTGGAAAAGATATAACAGTAATGGGTTGAATATACACATGTGGGATGCCAGTGACAAATATGAATTTTTCGTGTAAAGCTTCTGAGAAAAATTATTTGTTTAGTTGCATTAGTAGATGACTTCATTGATGCCATATTCTGGTATGTGATCCTAAACCAAATGTAATCTTTCAGTATATAGATGTGAAACATTCTCTTGTTCAATTCAAAAATAAGAGATGCATAAATCACAATAATGAAGACCAGAATTCTTTTAAGCAAGAGAGCCCAAGCATAACTACAGGTACATTCTCTAAAGCATCCATGTAGATACGAGTATAGTGATGCATATTTTGGACCTTAAAGCTTTATCATTGCATATTTTATGATTTTGCATCATACTTTGGCATTTTCTATGAGTTGTCAACTGAAATATATTTGCTATTTCATATTAGAAACTTGAAATTTGAAAATGAATGCCATCTATTGTTATTTTTCAATTTGAGAATTTAAGTTTTATGTTTTAACTTTTGAATAGTCTTTAGTGTAGAGGAAATGTATAAAAAATTTGGATATACTCCCTTTTTCATTTGTTTCAGTTTGATATTTTATTTTCACTATATATGCATCCAACGAAGATGGAGTAAGAATGTTAATAAAACTGAAAGAAACCTGCTGAAACTATTCTGCCTAGCCAAAAACTCCAGGTGCCCCTCCCAGTTGACTACCAAAGCATTTCAAGTTCTAGACCTAATCCTGATCCTTGTGGGAACTATTTAAGAAATGCCCAATACATCAGGCTGTTCTCATAATGATCATGTACCTTTCTGAAAACATCATGACATTTCCAGCCCATTTTTAGGGCAACGCCATGCAGATTATCAATTAAAGAACTACCACAGCATACAAAAATATAAGAAGGAAGCTATCATATTGCATATTGGCATTCAATAACACAATAAAGCACTTATCAATATCGCAACTTAAGTATATCATTTACAAAGACCATGATATTTGCCCAACTGAGATCAAAACATACATCAAAACCTTTACATTGTCAATTGCCAGATATATTGAAAGAAAAAGAGAAATTTCCTAGGAATATTAACGTGATAAATTGATTGTATCCTTATGAAATTTCAACTAGGGGAATCAAAAAATATATTTGCATCCATAGTATGATTGTAAGTCACCTGGATATTAGATTTCTTGAACCCAGCTGCTTCAAGAATTGCATCATGCAATGCAGCTGATCTCCTTTCAACAAAGTCAGCATAACTTAAGCCATTTGGAGGAGAGAGCTGAGCATGTGTAAAGACCACCAGGCTTCTCTGCCATATTTGTTTTCCAAAAGTATCAGAAATGGCCTTGACAATTTGTTTATCCAAGTTATCAACTTGATAACTATCCAACCAATCCACATAAAGAAGGACATCAATAATCTTGTTTGTCAGAAACCTGCCACAATAACATTAACTGTTATTAACACAAGTAATTGCAACAAAGTAATACACTGGAACAACATTTTCTTGGTAACAAATATCAACGAGGCAAACTACAAATCAGAAGTACACAAACTCAGGAGTGGCAAGTAGGCTTTACAGAATGACACTAGTACTAAAATTCAAACATCACTACCTTTTTATAAGGTCGAGAGCATGATCGTTTACAAAACCACCTTCTATTAACCCTGGTGTGTCAATTATATTTAATGTAAAACCTGCTCTTGACCTTGAACATAATACAGGTCGCATTGCCTCAGCCTGCACAGTTCGAAATAAAAAATATGATCAGAAACATTAATCACATACAAATTCATTGGTCTGAAATATAACATCCTAGAAAAAGCAATATTGTTAAACAAATGAGGTTAATTTTTCATTTAAGGCCTTGTAACTGAATGTTCTCCAAAAATATATTTATACCTGGAAGGCATTGACAAGAGAGTTAACTGTTGAAGACTTTCCCACACTGCCTTTTCCCATAACAAGAATAGTAAGAGAGTTCACATCTTGAATGCATTTCATGCTTGAATAAGGCATCATCTAGATTGAACACTTAAAAAAAGAATCCATGATGAGAAAAATAACAGTACTTACTCAGCAACCTCTTGCTTCAATTTACTCAGCAACCCATATAGTGCATTCTGGGTAGCAACTGGAAATTGCTGAATACCCATCCACTCCCGGCCCTGTTGAGATGCCATGGAACCTGCTTAAGGTAGGCCTGCAAAACCATCTGCATTTTTAGAACAAGTATGCCAAACCAAATATAGCATGTAATATTTTGAATTTTTCTTCAAGAGTCAAGACCCTATAAAGAAAACTCAGATTAGATCATGTTCAAGTTAGAGGCTACTGCAACAAGGCAAATGAGTTTAAATATAGTTTTCAACTGCTTCAGATAAATTGCCATTGTTTCAATCTAGCAGGTCATTCCATAATAGTAAGGTGGAGCAGATGCCATGATGATGAGCTAGCTGAACACGCTCTCCATGATTATGGGACTATATTAATGGAGGCTAGATGAACCAGGGTTGTCTGAAGAACTCAAGTTAATTGCATACCCCGTGAATTTGATAAATTGAAAAGTGTACTCCAAAGGACCGTGGTGCAGTGCAAAGCACGATAATTCAGTAGCAAACTACTTTTAAATCCCCACAATGCATTAAGATTGACTATAACACAGTCTATATAACAAAGGTTAAGGTGTATTGAACATACATGTGTGTTTTCAGAGGAACAAATACATGTGGACATATTGGATGTAGAGATATCTTGTTTGAAACAATTTATGCATACAGCATTGAAAAAATGCTCCACACTTTCAGCCCAAGATTTGCATTTGGTTTATTGATAGGAAGATCAAAATATTTTGTTGAGTGAAATATACACTAAATCATACTCTAACATGACCATCCTAATGCGAGTGATTATTTCAAAACTTGTAAATGTGGTGTGAACACCTCCTCTGATGAATTCAAATCTTTCACAGCCATCCTAATGCGAGTGATTATTTCAAAACCTGTAAATGTGGTGTGAACACCTCCTCTGATGAATTCAAATCTTTCGCAGAGCATTCCGTTGAATACATGCTTTATCTTTCTCATCTATTCAACAGTCTTTCAGCAAATCACACTCTATTTCGCCTTTCATTTTCATCATCCTCCCTACAAATTGCGTTTACTCTCTGGAAATTGTAGGGTATAGCAGCACCAAATAATATCAAGAGAGTAAAATTTGGTGCTTGGAAACTATAGGGTATAGCACCGCACCATAATATCAGGAGAGTAAAATTTGGTACCTTATTGATAATGTTTGAAATAAAATTTTGTTTGCAGCGTCACTAGTCCTATGGACTGCAACTTCTACCAGCATCCTCCACCTTTCAAAAACATGCAAAAGAATTTAAGCCCTAATCGCCAAGTAATTGCCAACTGTTTGTTCCACTTGTACCTTGTGGTGATTCCGAGGAGTTTTGCAGACCTGAAAAATTGCAGGCTCGAGCAGCCCAAGACTTGTTTTGCAGGCCCTCTTCTGGGAAGACGTGCGTTCTCTCATCTTGGTCTATGGGAAAGTAGCTGCCAGCCATCTGCAATGCAAATGAGAGACCGCCACGATACCTTTCAGCAAAATTTTGTTTAAAAAGAAAGCAACTTCTTTCGTAATACATTGTTGAAAATAAAGATATACAAAACTTTCGAACATGCAGATTGGTTGAAAGGAAAGCTTTTAATCACTGTTTAAAACAACTGCCTCCGCTATAGTTTCCTGCTGGCAGGAACTAATAAAGGAGTTTAGCAATATCCTTACAACTTAATGATAAGGTTTCTCCTTGTCATAATTAAATGGTTTGAAGAATTTATTTGTGAGTTTTGGTTGTTGAATTTTAATGTGAATTAAAAAATAATAATATTGAAAAAAATTTGTTTAAATAAGAATTATGGAGTGAAAGTGGGATGCCTATTTTTAAAGATAAAGTTTAAAATGTAAACTAGTTGATTAATAGCTTAGCTAAAACATAAGTGAATAAGGAAATTTTATGCACTAAATACATATCAATAAATATAGTATCTTTTTATAAAAAAGATGTGTAAAATTTAATACAAATACATATCAATAAATATAGTATCTTTATTATAAAAAGATGTGTAAAATTTAATACAATAGAAAGCAACTGTAAATAGTGTGGTTATAATAGAAATGAATAGTAAATTTTGTGCCTCATGAAATACATAACTATAAATATGACATCTTTACTACAAAAAGACATGTAAAAATTAGCACAATAGAAGGTAATTGTAAATAATGTGACTATGATAGAAACAAATAATATTTTTTTCTGCATCTAATAAGCTTTTTAAGTTCACAAAGACTTCTTTATTACATCTTCAAACTAGAAAAAAGGTGATATGTCCAATTTGTTTGAATGGAAACTTCAAAACAAGAAGCAAGATGTAAAATTTCCTTAAATTAATATAAAGAATTGATCTTTATAGGGTTAGCCCCTTAACCTCTTATATAATATATAATATGTAATAAACCCTCGTTCATACTACAAGTATATAAAAAATTTAACTTATGATTTAGGCTATCTAAAATGGAAATTGAGACTAAGTGAATTGTCCTAAGGATCCTCTAAGATTTTTTTTATTAATAAAGAGGTTTTTGTTGTTAGCTACTCTTTTAAAATAAAAAGGGCAAAATCAAGCAATGCATGTAAAAATACTTATCAAGTATATGCAATTTATAACTTTTATTTATGAGTATTGTAAATTTACATATTTAATCTATATTGCAAGTGAAATATAAATCATATCTATAATATT